>NW_026801985.1:0-91000 GCF_963506605.1 Zootoca vivipara | reverse complement strand
GTTGCTTACTCTTGAGTAGAACTGCATATTCACTCCAGGAATACGCACCTTTGTCAAATGAGTCAAATTGAAGCAAAACATATTGTTGGAGTGTCAGAATGCATAGATAGAAGGCAAATAAGCGTTCCATGGCTTTATTTCGCTTAGTTGCTTACTCTTGAGTAGAACTGCATATTCACTCCAGGAATAAGCACATTTGTCAAATGAGTCAAATTGAAGCAAAACACATTGTTGGAGTGTCAGAATGCATAGATAGAAGGCGAATAAGCGTTCCATGGCTTTATTTCGCTTAGTTGCTTACTCTTGAGTAGAACTGCATATTCACTCCAGGAATGAGCACATTTGTCAAATGAGTCAAATTGAAGCAGAACACATTGTTGGAGTGTCAGAATGCATAGATAGAAGGCAAATAAGCGTTCCATGGCTTTATTTCGCTTAGTTGCTTACTCTTGAGTAGAACTGCATATTCATTCCAGGAATAAGCACATTTGTCAAATGACTCAAATTGAAGCAGAACACATTGTTGGAGTGTCAGAATGCATAGATAGAAGGCAAATGAGCGTTCCCTGGCTTTATTTCGCTTAGTTGCTTACTCTTGAGTAGAACTGCATATTCACTCCAGGAATACGCACCTTTGTCAAATGAGTCAAATTGAAGCAAAACACATTGTTGGAGTGTCAGAATGCATAGATAGAAGGCAAATGAGCGTTCCATGGCTTTATTTCGCTTAGTTGCTTACTCTTGAGTAGAACTGCATATTCACTCCAGGAATACGCACCTTTGTCAAATGAGTCAAATTGAAGCAAAACACATTGTTGGAGTGTCAGAATGCATAGATAGAAGGCAAATAAGCGTTCCATGGCTTTATTTCGCTTAGTTGCTTACTCTTGAGTAGAACTGCATATTCACTCCAGGAATGAGCACATTTGTCAAATGAGTCAAATTGAAGCAGAACACATTGTTGGAGTGTCAGAATGCATAGATAGAAGGCAAATAAGCGTTCCATGGCTTTATTTCGCTTAGTTGCTTACTCTTGAGTAGAACTGCATATTCACTCCAGGAATACGCACCTTTGTCAAATGAGTCAAATTGAAGCAAAACACATTGTTGGAGTGTCAGAATGCATAGATAGAAGGCAAATGAGCGTTCCATGGCTTTATTTCGCTTAGTTGCTTACTCTTGAGTAGAACTGCATATTCACTCCAGGAATACGCACCTTTGTCAAATGAGTCAAATTGAAGCAAAACACATTGTTGGAGTGTCAGAATGCATAGATAGAAGGCAAATAAGCGTTCCATGGCTTTATTTCGCTTAGTTGCTTACTATTGAGTAGAACTGCATATTCACTCCAGGAATAAGCACATTTGTCAAATGAGTCAAATTGAAGCAGAACACATTGTTGGAGTGTCAGAATGCATAGATAGAAGGCAAATAAGCGTTCCATGGCTTTATTTCGCTTAGTTGCTTACTCTTGAGTAGAACTGCATATTCACTCCAGGAATGAGCACATTTGTCAAATGAGTCAAATTGAAGCAGAACACATTGTTGGAGTGTCAGAATGCATAGATAGAAGGCAAATGAGCGTTCCCTGGCTTTATTTCGCTTAGTTGCATACTCTTGAGTAGAACTGCATATTCACTCCAGGAATACGCACCTTTGTCAAATGAGTCAAATTGAAGCAAAACACATTGTTGGAGTGTCAGAATGCATAGATAGAGGGCAAATGAGCGTTCCATGGCTTTATTTCGCTTAGTTGCTTACTCTTGAGTAGAACTGCATATTCACTCCAGGAATACGCACCTTTGTCAAATGAGTCAAATTGAAGCAAAACACATTGTTGGAGTGTCAGAATGCATAGATAGAAGGCAAATAAGCGTTCCATGGCTTTATTTCGCTTAGTTGCTTACTCTTGAGTAGAACTGCATATTCACTCCAGGAATGAGCACATTTGTCAAATGAGTCAAATTGAAGCAGAACACATTGTTGGAGTGTCAGAATGCATAGATAGAAGGCAAATAAGCGTTCCATGGCTTTATTTCGCTTAGTTGCTTACTCTTGAGTAGAACTGCATATTCACTCCAGGAATACGCACCTTTGTCAAATGAGTCAAATTGAAGCAAAACACATTGTTGGAGTGTCAGAATGCATAGATAGAAGGCAAATGAGCGTTCCATGGCTTTATTTCGCTTAGTTGCTTACTCTTGAGTAGAACTGCATATTCACTCCAGGAATACGCACCTTTGTCAAATGAGTCAAATTGAAGGAAAACACATTGTTGGAGTGTCAGAATGCATAGATAGAAGGCAAATAAGCGTTCCATGGCTTTATTTCGCTTAGTTGCTTACTCTTGAGTAGAACTGTATATTCACTCCAGGAATACGCACCTTTGTCAAATGAGTCAAATTGAAGCAAAACACATTGTTGGAGTGTCAGAATGCATATAGAAGGTAAATGAGCGTTCCATGGCTTTATTTCGCTTAGTTGCTTACTCTTGAGTAGAACTGCATATTCACTCCAGGAATAAGCACATTTGTCAAATGAGTCAAATTGAAGCAAAACACATTGTTGGAGTGTCAGAATGCATAGATAGAAGGCAAATAAGCGTTCCATGGCTTTATTTCGCTTAGTTGCTTACTCTTGAGTAGAAGTGCATATTCACTCCAGGAATACGGACCTTTGTCAAATGTGTCAAATTGAAGCAAAACACATTGTTGGAGTGTCAGAATGCATAGATAGAAGGCAAATAAGCGTTCCATGGCTTTATTTCGCTTAGTTGCTTACTCTTGAGTAGAACTGCATATTCATTCCAGGAATAAGCACATTTGTCAAATGAGTCAAATTGAAGCAAAACACATTGTTGGAGTGTCAGAATGCATAGATAGAAGGCAAATAAGCGTTCCATGGCTTTATTTCGCTTAGTTGCTTACTCTTGAGTAGAACTGCATATTCATTCCAGGAATACGCACCTTTGTCAAATGAGTCAAATTGAAGCAAAACACATTGTTGGAGTGTCAGAATGCATAGATAGAAGGCGAATAAGCGTTCCATGGCTTTATTTCGCTTAGTTGCTTACTCTTGAGTAGAACTGCATATTCACTCCAGGAATACGCACCTTTGTCAAATGAGTCAAATTGAAGCAAAACACATTGTTGGAGTGTCAGAATGCATAGATAGAAGGCAAATAAGCGTTCCATGGCTTTATTTCGCTTAGTTGCTTACTCTTGAGTAGAACTGCATATTCACTCCAGGAATGAGCACATTTGTCAAATGAGTCAAATTGAAGCAGAACACATTGTTGGAGTGTCAGAATGCATAGATAGAAGGCAAATAAGCGTTCAATGGCTTTATTTCGCTTAGTTGCTTACTCTTGAGTAGAACTGCATATTCACTCCAGGAATACGCACCTTTGTCAAATGAGTCAAATTGAAGCAAAACACATTGTTGGAGTGTCAGAATGCATAGATAGAAGGCAAATAAGCGTTCCATGGCTTTATTTCGCTTAGTTGCTTACTCTTGAGTAGAACTGCATATTCACTCCAGGAATAAGCACATTTGTCAAATGAGTCAAATTGAAGCAGAACACATTGTTGGAGTGTCAGAATGCATAGATAGAAGGCAAATAAGCGTTCCATGGCTTTATTTCGCTTAGTTGCTTACTCTTGAGTAGAAGTGCATATTCACTCCAGGAATACGCACCTTTGTCAAATGAGTCAAATTGAAGCAAAACACATTGTTGGAGTGTCAGAATGCATAGATAGAAGGCAAATGAGCGTTCCATGGCTTTATTTCGCTTAGTTGCTTACTCTTGAGTAGAACTGCATATTCACTCCAGGAATAAGCACATTTGTTAAATGAGTCAAATTGAAGCAGAACACATTGTTGGAGTGTCAGAATGCATAGATAGAAGGCAAATAAGCGTTCCATGGCTTTATTTCGCTTAGTTGCTTACTCTTGAGTAGAACTGCATATTCACTCCAGGAATAAGCACATTTGTCAAATGAGTCAAATTGAAGCAGAATACATTGTTGGAGTGTCAGAATGCATAGATAGAAGGCAAATAAGCGTTCCATGGCTTTATTTCGCTTAGTTGCTTACTCTTGAGTAGAACTGCATATTCACTCCAGGAATAAGCACATTTGTCAAATGAGTCAAATTGAAGCAGAACACATTGTTGGAGTGTCAGAATGCATAGATAGAAGGCAAATAAGCGTTCCATGGCTTTATTTCGCTTAGTTGCTTACTCTTGAGTAGAAGTGCATATTCACTCCAGGAATACGGACCTTTGTCAAATGTGTCAAATTGAAGCAAAACACATTGTTGGAGTGTCAGAATGCATAGATGCAAATAAGCGTTCCATGGCTTTATTTCGCTTAGTTGCTTATTCTTGAGTAGAACTGCATATTCATTCCAGGAATAAGCACATTTGTCAAATGAGTCAAATTGAAGCAAAACACATTGTTGGAGTGTCAGAATGCATAGATAGAAGGCAAATAAGCGTTCCATGGCTTTATTTCGCTTAGTTGCTTACTCTTGAGTAGAACTGCATATTCATTCCAGGAATACGCACCTTTGTCAAATGAGTCAAATTGAAGCAAAACACATTGTTGGAGTGTCAGAATGCATAGATAGAAGGCAAATAAGCGTTCCATGGCTTTATTTCGCTTAGTTGCTTACTCTTGAGTAGAACTGCATATTCACTCCAGGAATGAGCACATTTGTCAAATGAGTCAAATTGAAGCAGAACACATTGTTGGAGTGTCAGAATGCATAGATAGAAGGCAAATAAGCGTTCCATGGCTTTATTTCGCTTAGTTGCTTACTCTTGAGTAGAACTGCATATTCACTCCAGGAATAAACACATTTGTCAAATGAGTCAAATTGAAGCAAAACACATTGTTGGAGTGTCAGAATGCATAGATAGAAGGCAAATAAGCGTTCCATGGCTTTATTTCGCTTAGTTGCTTACTCTTGAGTAGAACTGCATATTCACTCCAGGAATAAACACATTTGTCAAATGAGTCAAATTGAAGCAGAACACATTGTTGGAGTGTCAGAATGCATAGATAGAAGGCAAATAAGCGTTCCATGGCTTTATTTCGTTTAATTGCTTACTCTTGAGTAGAAGTGCATATTCACTCCAGGAATACGCACCTTTGTCAAATGAGTCAAATTGAAGCAAAACACATTGTTGGAGTGTCAGAATGCATAGATAGAAGGCAAATGAGCGTTCCATGGCTTTATTTCGCTTAGTTGCTTAGTCTTGAGTAGAACTGCATGTTCACTCCAGGAATAAGCACATATGTTAAATGAGTCAAATTGAAGCAAAACACATTGTTGGAGTGTCAGAATGCATAGATAGAAGGCAAATAAGCGTTCCATGGCTTTATTTCGCTTAGTTGCTTACTCATGAGTAGAACTGCATATTCACTCCAGGAATACGCACCTTTGTCAAATGAGTCAAATTGAAGCAAAACACATTGTTGGAGTGTCAGAATGCATAGATAGAAGGCAAATGAGCGTTCCATGGCTTTATTTCGCTTAGTTGCTTACTCTTGAGTAGAACTGCATATTCATTCCAGGAATAAGCACATTTGTCAAATGAGTCAAATTGAAGCAAAACACATTGTTGGAGTGTCAGAATGCATAGATAGAAGGCAAATAAGCGTTCCACGGCTTTATTTCGCTTAGTTGCTTACTCTTGAGTAGAACTGCATATTCACTCCAGAAATAAACACATTTGTCAAATGGAGTCAAATTGAAGCAAAACACATTGTTGGAGTGTCAGAATGCATAGATAGAAGGCAAATAAGCGTTCCATGGCTTTATTTCGCTTAGTTGCTTACTCTTGAGTAGAACTGCATATTCACTCCAGGAATAAGCACATTTGTCAAATGAGTCAAATTGAAGCAAAACACATTGTTGGAGTGTCAGAATGCATAGATAGAAGGCAAATGAGCGTTCCATGGCTTTATTTCGCTTAGTTGCTTACTCTTGAGTAGAACTGCATATTCACTCCAGGAATAAACACATTTGTCAAATGAGTCAAATTGAAGCAAAACACATTGTTGGAGTGTCAGAATGCATAGATAGAAGGCAAATAAGCGTTCCATGGCTTTATTTCGCTTAGTTGCTTACTCTTGAGTAGAACTGCATATTCACTCCAGGAATAAGCACATTTGTAAAATGCGTCAAATTGAAGCAAAACACATTGTTGGAGTGTCAGAATGCATAGATAGATGGCAAATAAGCGTTCCATGGCTTTATTTCGCTTAGTTGCTTACTCTTGAATAGAACTGCATATTCACTCCAGGAATACGCACCTTTGTCAAATGAGTCAAATTGAAGCAAAACACATTGTTGGAGTGTCAGAATGCATAGATAGAAGGCAAATGAGCGTTCCATGGCTTTATTTCGCTTAGTTGCTTACTCTTGAGTAGAACTGCATATTCACTCCAGGAATACGCACCTTTGTTAAATGAGTCAAATTGAAGCAAAACACATTGTTGGAGTGTCAGAATGCATAGATAGAAGGCAAATAAGCGTTCCATGGCTTTATTTCGCTTAGTTGCTTACTCTTGAGTAGAACTGCATATTCACTCCAGGAATAAGCACATTTGTCAAATGAGTCAAATTGAAGAAAAACACATTGTTAGAGTGTCAGAATGCATAGATAGAAGGCAAATAAGCGTTCCATGGCTTTATTTCGCTTAGTTGCTTACTCTTGAGTAGAACTGCATATTCACTCCAGGAATAACCACATTTGTCAAATGAGTCAAATTGAAGCAAAACACATTGTTGGAGTGTCAGAATGCATAGATAGAAGGCAAATAAGCGTTCCATGGCTTTATTTCGCTTAGTTGCTTACTCTTGAGTAGAACTGCATATTCACTCCAGGAATACGCACCTTTGTCAAATGAGTCAAATTGAAGCAAAACACATTGTTGGAGTGTCAGAATGCATAGATAGAAGGCAAATAAGCGTTCCATGGCTTTATTTCGCTTAGTTGCTTACTCTTGAGTAGAACTGCATATTCACTCCAGGAATAAGCACCTTTGTAAAATGAGTCAAATTGAAGCAAAACACATTGTTGGAATGTCAGAATGCATAGATAGAAGGCGAATAAGCGTTCCATGGCTTTATTTCGCTTAGTTGCTTACTCTTGAGTAGAAGTGCATATTCACTCCAGGAATACGCACCTTTGTCAAATGAGTCAAATTGAAGCAAAACACATTGTTGGAGTGTCAGAATGCATAGATAGAAGGCAAATAAGCGTTCCATGGCTTTATTTCGCTTAGTTGCTTACTCTTGAGTAGAACTGCATATTCATTCCAGGAATAAGCACATTTGTCAAATGAGTCAAATTGAAGCAAAACACATTGTTGGAGTGTCAGAATGCATAGATAGAAGGCAAATAAGCGTTCCACGGCTTTATTTCGCTTAGTTGCTTACTCTTGAGTAGAACTGCATATTCACTCCAGGAATAAACACATTTGTCAAATGAGTCAAATTGAAGCAAAACACATTGTTGGAGTGTCAGAATGCATAGATAGAAGGCAAATAAGCGTTCCATGGCTTTATTTCGCTTAGTTGCTTACTCTTGAGTAGAACTGCATATTCATTCCAGGAATAAGCACATTTGTCAAATGAGTCAAATTGAAGCAAAACACATTGTTGGAGTGTCAGAATGCATAGATAGAAGGCAAATAAGCGTTCCATGGCTTTATTTCGCTTAGTTGCTTACTCTTGAGTAGAACTGCATATTCACTCCAGGAATAAACACATTTGTCAAATGAGTCAAATTGAAGCAAAACACATTGTTGGAGTGTCAGAATGCATAGATAGAAGGCAAATAAGCGTTCCATGGCTTTATTTCGCTTAGTTGCTTACTCTTGAGTAGAACTGCATATTCACTCCAGGAATAAACACATTTGTCAAATGAGTCAAATTGAAGCAGAACACATTGTTGGAGTGTCAGAATGCATAGATAGAAGGCAAATAAGCGTTCCATGGCTTTATTTCGTTTAATTGCTTACTCTTGAGTAGAAGTGCATATTCACTCCAGGAATACGCACCTTTGTCAAATGAGTCAAATTGAAGCAAAACACATTGTTGGAGTGTCAGAATGCATAGATAGAAGGCAAATGAGCGTTCCATGGCTTTATTTCGCTTAGTTGCTTAGTCTTGAGTAGAACTGCATGTTCACTCCAGGAATAAGCACATATGTTAAATGAGTCAAATTGATGCAAAACACATTGTTGGAGTGTCAGAATGCATAGATAGAAGGCAAATAAGCGTTCCATGGCTTTATTTCGCTTAGTTGCTTACTCATGAGTAGAACTGCATATTCACTCCAGGAATACGCACCTTTGTCAAATGAGTCAAATTGAAGCAAAACACATTGTTGGAGTGTCAGAATGCATAGATAGAAGGCAAATGAGCGTTCCATGGCTTTATTTCGCTTAGTTGCTTACTCTTGAGTAGAACTGCATATTCATTCCAGGAATAAGCACATTTGTCAAATGAGTCAAATTGAAGCAGAACACATTGTTGGAGTGTCAGAATGCATAGATAGAAGGCAATTAAGCGTTCCACGGCTTTATTTCGCTTAGTTGCTTACTCTTGAGTAGAACTGCATATTCACTCCAGAAATAAACACATTTGTCAAATGGAGTCAAATTGAAGCAAAACACATTGTTGGAGTGTCAGAATGCATAGATAGAAGGCAAATAAGCGTTCCATGGCTTTATTTCGCTTAGTTGCTTACTCTTGAGTAGAACTGCATATTCACTCCAGGAATAAGCACATTTGTCAAATGAGTCAAATTGAAGCAAAACACATTGTTGGAGTGTCAGAATGCATAGATAGAAGGCAAATGAGCGTTCCATGGCTTTATTTCGCTTAGTTGCTTACTCTTGAGTAGAACTGCATATTCACTCCAGGAATAAACACATTTGTCAAATGAGTCAAATTGAAGCAAAACACATTGTTGGAGTGTCAGAATGCATAGATAGAAGGCAAATAAGCGTTCCATGGCTTTATTTCGCTTAGTTGCTTACTCTTGAGTAGAACTGCATATTCATTCCAGGAATAAGCACATTTGTCAAATGAGTCAAATTGAAGCAAAACACATTGTTGGAGTGTCAGAATGCATAGATAGAAGGCAAATAAGCGTTCCACGGCTTTATTTCGCTTAGTTGCTTACTCTTGAGTAGAACTGCATATTCACTCCAGGAATAAACACATTTGTCAAATAAGTCAAATTGAAGCAAAACACATTGTTGGAGTGTCAGAATGCATTGATAGAAGGCAAATAAGCGTTCCATGGCTTTATTTCGCTTAGTTGCTTACTCTTGAGTAGAACTGCATATTCATTCCAGGAATAAGCACATTTGTCAAATGAGTCAAATTGAAGCAAAACACATTGTTGGAGTGTCAGAATGCATAGATAGAAGGCAAATAAGCGTTCCATGGCTTTATTTCGCTTAGTTGCTTACTCTTGAGTAGAACTGCATATTCACTCCAGGAATAAACACATTTGTCAAATGAGTCAAATTGAAGCAAAACACATTGTTGGAGTGTCAGAATGCATAGATAGAAGGCAAATAAGCGTTCCATGGCTTTATTTCGCTTAGTTGCTTACTCTTGAGTAGAACTGCATATTCACTCCAGGAATAAACACATTTGTCAAATGAGTCAAATTGAAGCAGAACACATTGTTGGAGTGTCAGAATGCATAGATAGAAGGCAAATAAGCGTTCCATGGCTTTATTTCGTTTAATTGCTTACTCTTGAGTAGAAGTGCATATTCACTCCAGGAATACGCACCTTTGTCAAATGAGTCAAATTGAAGCAAAACACATTGTTGGAGTGTCAGAATGCATAGATAGAAGGCAAATGAGCGTTCCATGGCTTTATTTCGCTTAGTTGCTTACTCTTGAGTAGAACTGCATATTCATTCCAGGAATAAGCACATTTGTCAAATGAGTCAAATTGAAGCAAAACACATTGTTGGAGTGTCAGAATGCATAGATAGAAGGCAAATAAGCGTTCCACGGCTTTATTTCGCTTAGTTGCTTACTCTTGAGTAGAACTGCATATTCACTCCAGAAATAAACACATTTGTCAAATGGAGTCAAATTGAAGCAAAACACATTGTTGGAGTGTCAGAATGCATAGATAGAAGGCAAATAAGCGTTCCATGGCTTTATTTCGCTTAGTTGCTTACTCTTGAGTAGAACTGCATATTCACTCCAGGAATAAGCACATTTGTCAAATGAGTCAAATTGAAGCAAAACACATTGTTGGAGTGTCAGAATGCATAGATAGAAGGCAAATGAGCGTTCCATGGCTTTATTTCGCTTAGTTGCTTACTCTTGAGTAGAACTGCATATTCACTCCAGGAATAAACACATTTGTCAAATGAGTCAAATTGAAGCAAAACACATTGTTGGAGTGTCAGAATGCATAGATAGAAGGCAAATAAGCGTTCCATGGCTTTATTTCGCTTAGTTGCTTACTCTTGAGTAGAACTGCATATTCACTCCAGGAATAAGCACATTTGTAAAATGCGTCAAATTGAAGCAAAACACATTGTTGGAGTGTCAGAATGCATAGATAGATGGCAAATAAGCGTTCCATGGCTTTATTTCGCTTAGTTGCTTACTCTTGAATAGAACTGCATATTCACTCCAGGAATACGCACCTTTGTCAAATGAGTCAAATTGAAGCAAAACACATTGTTGGAGTGTCAGAATGCATAGATAGAAGGCAAATGAGCGTTCCATGGCTTTATTTCGCTTAGTTGCTTACTCTTGAGTAGAACTGCATATTCACTCCAGGAATACGCACCTTTGTTAAATGAGTCAAATTGAAGCAAAACACATTGTTGGAGTGTCAGAATGCATAGATAGAAGGCAAATAAGCGTTCCATGGCTTTATTTCGCTTAGTTGCTTACTCTTGAGTAGAACTGCATATTCACTCCAGGAATAAGCACATTTGTCAAATGAGTCAAATTGAAGAAAAACACATTGTTAGAGTGTCAGAATGCATAGATAGAAGGCAAATAAGCGTTCCATGGCTTTATTTCGCTTAGTTGCTTACTCTTGAGTAGAACTGCATATTCACTCCAGGAATAACCACATTTGTCAAATGAGTCAAATTGAAGCAAAACACATTGTTGGAGTGTCAGAATGCATAGATAGAAGGCAAATAAGCGTTCCATGGCTTTATTTCGCTTAGTTGCTTACTCTTGAGTAGAACTGCATATTCACTCCAGGAATACGCACCTTTGTCAAATGAGTCAAATTGAAGCAAAACACATTGTTGGAGTGTCAGAATGCATAGATAGAAGGCAAATAAGCGTTCCATGGCTTTATTTCGCTTAGTTGCTTACTCTTGAGTAGAACTGCATATTCACTCCAGGAATAAGCACCTTTGTAAAATGAGTCAAATTGAAGCAAAACACATTGTTGGAATGTCAGAATGCATAGATAGAAGGCGAATAAGCGTTCCATGGCTTTATTTCGCTTAGTTGCTTACTCTTGAGTAGAAGTGCATATTCACTCCAGGAATACGCACCTTTGTCAAATGAGTCAAATTGAAGCAAAACACATTGTTGGAGTGTCAGAATGCATAGATAGAAGGCAAATAAGCGTTCCATGGCTTTATTTCGCTTAGTTGCTTACTCTTGAGTAGAACTGCATATTCATTCCAGGAATAAGCACATTTGTCAAATGAGTCAAATTGAAGCAAAACACATTGTTGGAGTGTCAGAATGCATAGATAGAAGGCAAATAAGCGTTCCACGGCTTTATTTCGCTTAGTTGCTTACTCTTGAGTAGAACTGCATATTCACTCCAGGAATAAACACATTTGTCAAATGAGTCAAATTGAAGCAAAACACATTGTTGGAGTGTCAGAATGCATAGATAGAAGGCAAATAAGCGTTCCATGGCTTTATTTCGCTTAGTTGCTTACTCTTGAGTAGAACTGCATATTCATTCCAGGAATAAGCACATTTGTCAAATGAGTCAAATTGAAGCAAAACACATTGTTGGAGTGTCAGAATGCATAGATAGAAGGCAAATAAGCGTTCCATGGCTTTATTTCGCTTAGTTGCTTACTCTTGAGTAGAACTGCATATTCACTCCAGGAATAAACACATTTGTCAAATGAGTCAAATTGAAGCAAAACACATTGTTGGAGTGTCAGAATGCATAGATAGAAGGCAAATAAGCGTTCCATGGCTTTATTTCGCTTAGTTGCTTACTCTTGAGTAGAACTGCATATTCACTCCAGGAATAAACACATTTGTCAAATGAGTCAAATTGAAGCAGAACACATTGTTGGAGTGTCAGAATGCATAGATAGAAGGCAAATAAGCGTTCCATGGCTTTATTTCGTTTAATTGCTTACTCTTGAGTAGAAGTGCATATTCACTCCAGGAATACGCACCTTTGTCAAATGAGTCAAATTGAAGCAAAACACATTGTTGGAGTGTCAGAATGCATAGATAGAAGGCAAATGAGCGTTCCATGGCTTTATTTCGCTTAGTTGCTTAGTCTTGAGTAGAACTGCATGTTCACTCCAGGAATAAGCACATATGTTAAATGAGTCAAATTGATGCAAAACACATTGTTGGAGTGTCAGAATGCATAGATAGAAGGCAAATAAGCGTTCCATGGCTTTATTTCGCTTAGTTGCTTACTCATGAGTAGAACTGCATATTCACTCCAGGAATACGCACCTTTGTCAAATGAGTCAAATTGAAGCAAAACACATTGTTGGAGTGTCAGAATGCATAGATAGAAGGCAAATGAGCGTTCCATGGCTTTATTTCGCTTAGTTGCTTACTCTTGAGTAGAACTGCATATTCATTCCAGGAATAAGCACATTTGTCAAATGAGTCAAATTGAAGCAGAACACATTGTTGGAGTGTCAGAATGCATAGATAGAAGGCAATTAAGCGTTCCACGGCTTTATTTCGCTTAGTTGCTTACTCTTGAGTAGAACTGCATATTCACTCCAGAAATAAACACATTTGTCAAATGGAGTCAAATTGAAGCAAAACACATTGTTGGAGTGTCAGAATGCATAGATAGAAGGCAAATAAGCGTTCCATGGCTTTATTTCGCTTAGTTGCTTACTCTTGAGTAGAACTGCATATTCACTCCAGGAATAAGCACATTTGTCAAATGAGTCAAATTGAAGCAAAACACATTGTTGGAGTGTCAGAATGCATAGATAGAAGGCAAATGAGCGTTCCATGGCTTTATTTCGCTTAGTTGCTTACTCTTGAGTAGAACTGCATATTCACTCCAGGAATAAACACATTTGTCAAATGAGTCAAATTGAAGCAAAACACATTGTTGGAGTGTCAGAATGCATAGATAGAAGGCAAATAAGCGTTCCATGGCTTTATTTCGCTTAGTTGCTTACTCTTGAGTAGAACTGCATATTCATTCCAGGAATAAGCACATTTGTCAAATGAGTCAAATTGAAGCAAAACACATTGTTGGAGTGTCAGAATGCATAGATAGAAGGCAAATAAGCGTTCCACGGCTTTATTTCGCTTAGTTGCTTACTCTTGAGTAGAACTGCATATTCACTCCAGGAATAAACACATTTGTCAAATAAGTCAAATTGAAGCAAAACACATTGTTGGAGTGTCAGAATGCATTGATAGAAGGCAAATAAGCGTTCCATGGCTTTATTTCGCTTAGTTGCTTACTCTTGAGTAGAACTGCATATTCATTCCAGGAATAAGCACATTTGTCAAATGAGTCAAATTGAAGCAAAACACATTGTTGGAGTGTCAGAATGCATAGATAGAAGGCAAATAAGCGTTCCATGGCTTTATTTCGCTTAGTTGCTTACTCTTGAGTAGAACTGCATATTCACTCCAGGAATAAACACATTTGTCAAATGAGTCAAATTGAAGCAAAACACATTGTTGGAGTGTCAGAATGCATAGATAGAAGGCAAATAAGCGTTCCATGGCTTTATTTCGCTTAGTTGCTTACTCTTGAGTAGAACTGCATATTCACTCCAGGAATAAACACATTTGTCAAATGAGTCAAATTGAAGCAGAACACATTGTTGGAGTGTCAGAATGCATAGATAGAAGGCAAATAAGCGTTCCATGGCTTTATTTCGTTTAATTGCTTACTCTTGAGTAGAAGTGCATATTCACTCCAGGAATACGCACCTTTGTCAAATGAGTCAAATTGAAGCAAAACACATTGTTGGAGTGTCAGAATGCATAGATAGAAGGCAAATGAGCGTTCCATGGCTTTATTTCGCTTAGTTGCTTAGTCTTGAGTAGAACTGCATGTTCACTCCAGGAATAAGCACATATGTTAAATGAGTCAAATTGAAGCAAAACACATTGTTGGAGTGTCAGAATGCATAGATAGAAGGCAAATGAGCGTTCCATGGCTTTATTTCGCTTAGTTGCTTACTCTTGAGTAGAACTGCATATTCATTCCAGGAATAAGCACATTTGTCAAATGAGTCAAATTGAAGCAGAACACATTGTTGGAGTGTCAGAATGCATAGATAGAAGGCAATTAAGCGTTCCACGGCTTTATTTCGCTTAGTTGCTTACTCTTGAGTAGAACTGCATATTCACTCCAGAAATAAACACATTTGTCAAATGGAGTCAAATTGAAGCAAAACACATTGTTGGAGTGTCAGAATGCATAGATAGAAGGCAAATAAGCGTTCCATGGCTTTATTTCGCTTAGTTGCTTACTCTTGAGTAGAACTGCATATTCACTCCAGGAATAAGCACATTTGTCAAATGAGTCAAATTGAAGCAAAACACATTGGTGGAGTGTCAGAATGCATAGATAGAAGGCAAATGAGCGTTCCATGGCTTTATTTCGCTTAGTTGCTTACTCTTGAGTAGAACTGCATATTCACTCCAGGAATAAACACATTTGTCAAATGAGTCAAATTGAAGCAAAACACATTGTTGGAGTGTCAGAATGCATAGATAGAAGGCAAATAAGCGTTCCATGGCTTTATTTCGCTTAGTTGCTTACTCTTGAGTAGAACTGCATATTCACTCCAGGAATAAGCACATTTGTAAAATGCGTCAAATTGAAGCAAAACACATTGTTGGAGTGTCAGAATGCATAGATAGATGGCAAATAAGCGTTCCATGGCTTTATTTCGCTTAGTTGCTTACTCTTGAATAGAACTGCATATTCACTCCAGGAATACGCACCTTTGTCAAATGAGTCAAATTGAAGCAAAACACATTGTTGGAGTGTCAGAATGCATAGATAGAAGGCAAATGAGCGTTCCATGGCTTTATTTCGCTTAGTTGCTTACTCTTGAGTAGAACTGCATATTCACTCCAGGAATACGCACCTTTGTTAAATGAGTCAAATTGAAGCAAAACACATTGTTGGAGTGTCAGAATGCATAGATAGAAGGCAAATAAGCGTTCCATGGCTTTATTTCGCTTAGTTGCTTACTCTTGAGTAGAACTGCATATTCACTCCAGGAATACGCACCTTTGTCAAATGAGTCAAATTGAAGCAAAACACATTGTTGGAGTGTCAGAATGCATAGATAGAAGGCAAATAAGCGTTCCATGGCTTTATTTCGCTTAGTTGCTTACTCTTGAGTAGAACTGCATATTCACTCCAGGAATAAGCACCTTTGTAAAATGAGTCAAATTGAAGCAAAACACATTGTTGGAATGTCAGAATGCATAGATAGAAGGCGAATAAGCGTTCCATGGCTTTATTTCGCTTAGTTGCTTACTCTTGAGTAGAACTGCATATTCACTCCAGGAATAAACACATTTGTCAAATGAGTCAAATTGAAGCAAAACACATTGTTGGAGTGTCAGAATGCATAGATAGAAGGCAAATAAGCGTTCCATGGCTTTATTTCGCTTAGTTGCTTACTCTTGAGTAGAACTGCATATTCACTCCAGGAATAAACACATTTGTCAAATGAGTCAAATTGAAGCAGAACACATTGTTGGAGTGTCAGAATGCATAGATAGAAGGCAAATAAGCGTTCCATGGCTTTATTTCGTTTAATTGCTTACTCTTGAGTAGAAGTGCATATTCACTCCAGGAATACGCACCTTTGTCAAATGAGTCAAATTGAAGCAAAACACATTGTTGGAGTGTCAGAATGCATAGATAGAAGGCAAATGAGCGTTCCATGGCTTTATTTCGCTTAGTTGCTTAGTCTTGAGTAGAACTGCATGTTCACTCCAGGAATAAGCACATATGTTAAATGAGTCAAATTGAAGCAAAACACATTGTTGGAGTGTCAGAATGCATAGATAGAAGGCAAATGAGCGTTCCATGGCTTTATTTCGCTTAGTTGCTTACTCTTGAGTAGAACTGCATATTCATTCCAGGAATAAGCACATTTGTCAAATGAGTCAAATTGAAGCAGAACACATTGTTGGAGTGTCAGAATGCATAGATAGAAGGCAATTAAGCGTTCCACGGCTTTATTTCGCTTAGTTGCTTACTCTTGAGTAGAACTGCATATTCACTCCAGAAATAAACACATTTGTCAAATGGAGTCAAATTGAAGCAAAACACATTGTTGGAGTGTCAGAATGCATAGATAGAAGGCAAATAAGCGTTCCATGGCTTTATTTCGCTTAGTTGCTTACTCTTGAGTAGAACTGCATATTCACTCCAGGAATAAGCACATTTGTCAAATGAGTCAAATTGAAGCAAAACACATTGGTGGAGTGTCAGAATGCATAGATAGAAGGCAAATGAGCGTTCCATGGCTTTATTTCGCTTAGTTGCTTACTCTTGAGTAGAACTGCATATTCACTCCAGGAATAAACACATTTGTCAAATGAGTCAAATTGAAGCAAAACACATTGTTGGAGTGTCAGAATGCATAGATAGAAGGCAAATAAGCGTTCCATGGCTTTATTTCGTTTAATTGCTTACTCTTGAGTAGAAGTGCATATTCACTCCAGGAATACGCACCTTTGTCAAATGAGTCAAATTGAAGCAAAACACATTGTTGGAGTGTCAGAATGCATAGATAGAAGGCAAATGAGCGTTCCATGGCTTTATTTCGCTTAGTTGCTTAGTCTTGAGTAGAACTGCATGTTCACTCCAGGAATAAGCACATATGTTAAATGAGTCAAATTGAAGCAAAACACATTGTTGGAGTGTCAGAATGCATAGATAGAAGGCAAATGAGCGTTCCATGGCTTTATTTCGCTTAGTTGCTTACTCTTGAGTAGAACTGCATATTCATTCCAGGAATAAGCACATTTGTCAAATGAGTCAAATTGAAGCAGAACACATTGTTGGAGTGTCAGAATGCATAGATAGAAGGCAATTAAGCGTTCCACGGCTTTATTTCGCTTAGTTGCTTACTCTTGAGTAGAACTGCATATTCACTCCAGAAATAAACACATTTGTCAAATGGAGTCAAATTGAAGCAAAACACATTGTTGGAGTGTCAGAATGCATAGATAGAAGGCAAATAAGCGTTCCATGGCTTTATTTCGCTTAGTTGCTTACTCTTGAGTAGAACTGCATATTCACTCCAGGAATAAGCACATTTGTCAAATGAGTCAAATTGAAGCAAAACACATTGGTGGAGTGTCAGAATGCATAGATAGAAGGCAAATGAGCGTTCCATGGCTTTATTTCGCTTAGTTGCTTACTCTTGAGTAGAACTGCATATTCACTCCAGGAATAAACACATTTGTCAAATGAGTCAAATTGAAGCAAAACACATTGTTGGAGTGTCAGAATGCATAGATAGAAGGCAAATAAGCGTTCCATGGCTTTATTTCGCTTAGTTGCTTACTCTTGAGTAGAACTGCATATTCACTCCAGGAATAAGCACATTTGTAAAATGCGTCAAATTGAAGCAAAACACATTGTTGGAGTGTCAGAATGCATAGATAGATGGCAAATAAGCGTTCCATGGCTTTATTTCGCTTAGTTGCTTACTCTTGAATAGAACTGCATATTCACTCCAGGAATACGCACCTTTGTCAAATGAGTCAAATTGAAGCAAAACACATTGTTGGAGTGTCAGAATGCATAGATAGAAGGCAAATGAGCGTTCCATGGCTTTATTTCGCTTAGTTGCTTACTCTTGAGTAGAACTGCATATTCACTCCAGGAATACGCACCTTTGTTAAATGAGTCAAATTGGAGCAAAACACATTGTTGGAGTGTCAGAATGCATAGATAGAAGGCAAATAAGCGTTCCATGGCTTTATTTCGCTTAGTTGCTTACTCTTGAGTAGAACTGCATATTCACTCCAGGAATACGCACCTTTGTCAAATGAGTCAAATTGAAGCAAAACACATTGTTGGAGTGTCAGAATGCATAGATAGAAGGCAAATAAGCGTTCCATGGCTTTATTTCGCTTAGTTGCTTACTCTTGAGTAGAACTGCATATTCACTCCAGGAATAAGCACCTTTGTAAAATGAGTCAAATTGAAGCAAAACACATTGTTGGAATGTCAGAATGCATAGATAGAAGGCGAATAAGCGTTCCATGGCTTTATTTCGCTTAGTTGCTTACTCTTGAGTAGAACTGCATATTCACTCCAGGAATAAGCACATTTGTAAAATGCGTCAAATTGAAGCAAAACACATTGTTGGAGTGTCAGAATGCATAGATAGATGGCAAATAAGCGTTCCATGGCTTTATTTCGCTTAGTTGCTTACTCTTGAATAGAACTGCATATTCACTCCAGGAATACGCACCTTTGTCAAATGAGTCAAATTGAAGCAAAACACATTGTTGGAGTGTCAGAATGCATAGATAGAAGGCAAATGAGCGTTCCATGGCTTTATTTCGCTTAGTTGCTTACTCTTGAGTAGAACTGCATATTCACTCCAGGAATACGCACCTTTGTTAAATGAGTCAAATTGAAGCAAAACACATTGTTGGAGTGTCAGAATGCATAGATAGAAGGCAAATAAGCGTTCCATGGCTTTATTTCGCTTAGTTGCTTACTCTTGAGTAGAACTGCATATTCACTCCAGGAATACGCACCTTTGTCAAATGAATCAAATTGAAGCAAAACACATTGTTGGAGTGTCAGAATGCATATAGAAGGTAAATGAGCGTTCCATGGCTTTATTTCGCTTAGTTGCTTACTCTTGAGTAGAACTGCATATTCACTCCAGGAATAAGCACCTTTGTCAAATGAGTCAAATTGAAGCAGAACACATTGTTGGAGTGTCAGAATGCATAGATAGAAGGCAAATAAGCGTTCCATGGCTTTATTTCGCTTAGTTGCTTACTCTTGAGTAGAAGTGCATATTCACTCCAGGAATACGGACCTTTGTCAAATGTGTCAAATTGAAGCAAAACACATTGTTGGAGTGTCAGAATGCATAGATAGAAGGCAAATAAGCGTTCCATGGCTTTATTTCGCTTAGTTGCTTACTCTTGAGTAGAACTGCATATTCACTCCAGGAATAAGCACATTTGTAAAATGCGTCAAATTGAAGCAAAACACATTGTTGGAGTGTCAGAATGCATAGATAGATGGCAAATAAGCGTTCCATGGCTTTATTTCGCTTAGTTGCTTACTCTTGAATAGAACTGCATATTCACTCCAGGAATACGCACCTTTGTCAAATGAGTCAAATTGAAGCAAAACACATTGTTGGAGTGTCAGAATGCATAGATAGAAGGCAAATGAGCGTTCCATGGCTTTATTTCGCTTAGTTGCTTACTCTTGAGTAGAACTGCATATTCACTCCAGGAATACGCACCTTTGTTAAATGAGTCAAATTGAAGCAAAACACATTGTTGGAGTGTCAGAATGCATAGATAGAAGGCAAATAAGCGTTCCATGGCTTTATTTCGCTTAGTTGCTTACTCTTGAGTAGAACTGCATATTCACTCCAGGAATACGCACCTTTGTCAAATGAGTCAAATTGAAGCAAAACACATTGTTGGAGTGTCAGAATGCATAGATAGAAGGCAAATAAGCGTTCCATGGCTTTATTTCGCTTAGTTGCTTACTCTTGAGTAGAAGTGCATATTCACTCCAGGAATACGGACCTTTGTCAAATGTGTCAAATTGAAGCAAAACACATTGTTGGAGTGTCAGAATGCATAGATAGAAGGCAAATAAGCGTTCCATGGCTTTATTTCGCTTAGTTGCTTACTCTTGAGTAGAACTGCATATTCACTCCAGGAATAAGCACATTTGTAAAATGCGTCAAATTGAAGCAAAACACATTGTTGGAGTGTCAGAATGCATAGATAGATGGCAAATAAGCGTTCCATGGCTTTATTTCGCTTAGTTGCTTACTCTTGAATAGAACTGCATATTCACTCCAGGAATACGCACCTTTGTCAAATGAGTCAAATTGAAGCAAAACACATTGTTGGAGTGTCAGAATGCATAGATAGAAGGCAAATGAGCGTTCCATGGCTTTATTTCGCTTAGTTGCTTACTCTTGAGTAGAACTGCATATTCACTCCAGGAATACGCACCTTTGTTAAATGAGTCAAATTGAAGCAAAACACATTGTTGGAGTGTCAGAATGCATAGATAGAAGGCAAATAAGCGTTCCATGGCTTTATTTCGCTTAGTTGCTTACTCTTGAGTAGAACTGCATATTCACTCCAGGAATACGCACCTTTGTCAAATGAGTCAAATTGAAGCAAAACACATTGTTGGAGTGTCAGAATGCATAGATAGAAGGCAAATAAGCGTTCCATGGCTTTATTTCGCTTAGTTGCTTACTCTTGAGTAGAACTGCATATTCACTCCAGGAATAAGCACCTTTGTAAAATGAGTCAAATTGAAGCAAAACACATTGTTGGAATGTCAGAATGCATAGATAGAAGGCGAATAAGCGTTCCATGGCTTTATTTCGCTTAGTTGCTTACTCTTGAGTAGAACTGCATATTCACTCCAGGAATAAACACATTTGTCAAATGAGTCAAATTGAAGCAAAACACATTGTTGGAGTGTCAGAATGCATAGATAGAAGGCAAATAAGCGTTCCATGGCTTTATTTCGCTTAGTTGCTTACTCTTGAGTAGAACTGCATATTCACTCCAGGAATAAACACATTTGTCAAATGAGTCAAATTGAAGCAGAACACATTGTTGGAGTGTCAGAATGCATAGATAGAAGGCAAATAAGCGTTCCATGGCTTTATTTCGTTTAATTGCTTACTCTTGAGTAGAAGTGCATATTCACTCCAGGAATACGCACCTTTGTCAAATGAGTCAAATTGAAGCAAAACACATTGTTGGAGTGTCAGAATGCATAGATAGAAGGCAAATGAGCGTTCCATGGCTTTATTTCGCTTAGTTGCTTAGTCTTGAGTAGAACTGCATGTTCACTCCAGGAATAAGCACATATGTTAAATGAGTCAAATTGAAGCAAAACACATTGTTGGAGTGTCAGAATGCATAGATAGAAGGCAAATGAGCGTTCCATGGCTTTATTTCGCTTAGTTGCTTACTCTTGAGTAGAACTGCATATTCATTCCAGGAATAAGCACATTTGTCAAATGAGTCAAATTGAAGCAGAACACATTGTTGGAGTGTCAGAATGCATAGATAGAAGGCAATTAAGCGTTCCACGGCTTTATTTCGCTTAGTTGCTTACTCTTGAGTAGAACTGCATATTCACTCCAGAAATAAACACATTTGTCAAATGGAGTCAAATTGAAGCAAAACACATTGTTGGAGTGTCAGAATGCATAGATAGAAGGCAAATAAGCGTTCCATGGCTTTATTTCGCTTAGTTGCTTACTCTTGAGTAGAACTGCATATTCACTCCAGGAATAAGCACATTTGTCAAATGAGTCAAATTGAAGCAAAACACATTGGTGGAGTGTCAGAATGCATAGATAGAAGGCAAATGAGCGTTCCATGGCTTTATTTCGCTTAGTTGCTTACTCTTGAATAGAACTGCATATTCACTCCAGGAATACGCACCTTTGTCAAATGAGTCAAATTGAAGCAAAACACATTGTTGGAGTGTCAGAATGCATAGATAGAAGGCAAATGAGCGTTCCATGGCTTTATTTCGCTTAGTTGCTTACTCTTGAGTAGAACTGCATATTCACTCCAGGAATACGCACCTTTGTTAAATGAGTCAAATTGGAGCAAAACACATTGTTGGAGTGTCAGAATGCATAGATAGAAGGCAAATAAGCGTTCCATGGCTTTATTTCGCTTAGTTGCTTACTCTTGAGTAGAACTGCATATTCACTCCAGGAATACGCACCTTTGTCAAATGAGTCAAATTGAAGCAAAACACATTGTTGGAGTGTCAGAATGCATAGATAGAAGGCAAATAAGCGTTCCATGGCTTTATTTCGCTTAGTTGCTTACTCTTGAGTAGAACTGCATATTCACTCCAGGAATAAGCACCTTTGTAAAATGAGTCAAATTGAAGCAAAACACATTGTTGGAATGTCAGAATGCATAGATAGAAGGCGAATAAGCGTTCCATGGCTTTATTTCGCTTAGTTGCTTACTCTTGAGTAGAACTGCATATTCACTCCAGGAATAAGCACATTTGTAAAATGCGTCAAATTGAAGCAAAACACATTGTTGGAGTGTCAGAATGCATAGATAGATGGCAAATAAGCGTTCCATGGCTTTATTTCGCTTAGTTGCTTACTCTTGAATAGAACTGCATATTCACTCCAGGAATACGCACCTTTGTCAAATGAGTCAAATTGAAGCAAAACACATTGTTGGAGTGTCAGAATGCATAGATAGAAGGCAAATGAGCGTTCCATGGCTTTATTTCGCTTAGTTGCTTACTCTTGAGTAGAACTGCATATTCACTCCAGGAATACGCACCTTTGTTAAATGAGTCAAATTGAAGCAAAACACATTGTTGGAGTGTCAGAATGCATAGATAGAAGGCAAATAAGCGTTCCATGGCTTTATTTCGCTTAGTTGCTTACTCTTGAGTAGAACTGCATATTCACTCCAGGAATACGCACCTTTGTCAAATGAATCAAATTGAAGCAAAACACATTGTTGGAGTGTCAGAATGCATATAGAAGGTAAATGAGCGTTCCATGGCTTTATTTCGCTTAGTTGCTTACTCTTGAGTAGAACTGCATATTCACTCCAGGAATAAGCACCTTTGTCAAATGAGTCAAATTGAAGCAGAACACATTGTTGGAGTGTCAGAATGCATAGATAGAAGGCAAATAAGCGTTCCATGGCTTTATTTCGCTTAGTTGCTTACTCTTGAGTAGAAGTGCATATTCACTCCAGGAATACGGACCTTTGTCAAATGTGTCAAATTGAAGCAAAACACATTGTTGGAGTGTCAGAATGCATAGATAGAAGGCAAATAAGCGTTCCATGGCTTTATTTCGCTTAGTTGCTTACTCTTGAGTAGAACTGCATATTCATTCCAGGAATAAGCACATTTGTCAAATGAGTCAAATTGAAGCAAAACACATTGTTGGAGTGTCAGAATGCATAGATAGAAGGCAAATAAGCGTTCCATGGCTTTATTTCGCTTAGTTGCTTACTCTTGAGTAGAACTGCATATTCACTCCAGGAATAAACACATTTGTCAAATGAGTCAAATTGAAGCAAAACACATTGTTGGAGTGTCAGAATGCATAGATAGAAGGCAAATAAGCGTTCCATGGCTTTATTTCGCTTAGTTGCTTACTCTTGAGTAGAACTGCATATTCACTCCAGGAATAAACACATTTGTCAAATGAGTCAAATTGAAGCAGAACACATTGTTGGAGTGTCAGAATGCATAGATAGAAGGCAAATAAGCGTTCCATGGCTTTATTTCGTTTAATTGCTTACTCTTGAGTAGAAGTGCATATTCACTCCAGGAATACGCACCTTTGTCAAATGAGTCAAATTGAAGCAAAACACATTGTTGGAGTGTCAGAATGCATAGATAGAAGGCAAATGAGCGTTCCATGGCTTTATTTCGCTTAGTTGCTTACTCTTGAGTAGAACTGCATGTTCACTCCAGGAATAAGCACATATGTTAAATGAGTCAAATTGAAGCAAAACACATTGTTGGAGTGTCAGAATGCATAGATAGAAGGCAAATAAGCGTTCCATGGCTTTATTTCGCTTAGTTGCTTACTCATGAGTAGAACTGCATATTCACTCCAGGAATACGCACCTTTGTCAAATGAGTCAAATTGAAGCAAAACACATTGTTGGAGTGTCAGAATGCATAGATAGAAGGCAAATGAGCGTTCCATGGCTTTATTTCGCTTAGTTGCTTACTCTTGAGTAGAACTGCATATTCATTCCAGGAATAAGCACATTTGTCAAATGAGTCAAATTGAAGCAAAACACATTGTTGGAGTGTCAGAATGCATAGATAGAAGGCAAATGAGCGTTCCATGGCTTTATTTCGCTTAGTTGCTTACTCTTGAGTAGAACTGCATATTCATTCCAGGAATAAGCACATTTGTCAAATGAGTCAAATTGAAGCAGAACACATTGTTGGAGTGTCAGAATGCATAGATAGAAGGCAATTAAGCGTTCCATGGCTTTATTTCGCTTAGTTGCTTACTCTTGAGTAGAACTGCATATTCACTCCAGGAATAAGCACATTTGTCAAATGAGTCAAATTGAAGCAAAACACATTGTTGGAGTGTCAGAATGCATAGATAGAAGGCAAATGAGCGTTCCATGGCTTTATTTCGCTTAGTTGCTTACTCTTGAGTAGAACTGCATATTCACTCCAGGAATAAACACATTTGTCAAATGAGTCAAATTGAAGCAAAACACATTGTTGGAGTGTCAGAATGCATAGATAGAAGGCAAATAAGCGTTCCATGGCTTTATTTCGCTTAGTTGCTTACTCTTGAGTAGAACTGCATATTCACTCCAGGAATAAGCACATTTGTAAAATGCGTCAAATTGAAGCAAAACACATTGTTGGAGTGTCAGAATGCATAGATAGATGGCAAATAAGAGTTCCATGGCTTTATTTCGCTTAGTTGCTTACTCTTGAATAGAACTGCATATTCACTCCAGGAATACGCACCTTTGTCAAATGAGTCAAATTGAAGCAAAACACATTGTTGGAGTGTCAGAATGCATAGATAGAAGGCAAATGAGCGTTCCATGGCTTTATTTCGCTTAGTTGCTTACTCTTGAGTAGAACTGCATATTCACTCCAGGAATACGCACCTTTGTTAAATGAGTCAAATTGAAGCAAAACACATTGTTGGAGTGTCAGAATGCATAGATAGAAGGCAAATAAGCGTTCCATGGCTTTATTTCGCTTAGTTGCTTACTCTTGAGTAGAACTGCATATTCACTCCAGGAATAAGCACATTTGTCAAATGAGAGCACATTTGTCAAATGAGTCAAATTGAAGAAAAACACATTGTTAGAGTGTCAGAATGCATAGATAGAAGGCAAATAAGCGTTCCATGGCTTTATTTCGCTTAGTTGCTTACTCTTGAGTAGAACTGCATATTCACTCCAGGAATAAACACATTTGTCAAATGAGTCAAATTGAAGCAAAACACATTGTTGGAGTGTCAGAATGCATAGATAGAAGGCAAATAAGCGTTCCATGGCTTTATTTCGCTTAGTTGCTTACTCTTGAGTAGAACTGCATATTCACTCCAGGAATACGCACCTTTGTCAAATGAGTCAAATTGAAGCAAAACACATTGTTGGAGTGTCAGAATGCATAGATAGAAGGCGAATAAGCGTTCCATGGCTTTATTTCGCTTAGTTGCTTACTCTTGAGTAGAAGTGCATATTCACTCCAGGAATACGCACCTTTGTCAAATGAGTCAAATTGAAGCAAAACACATTGTTGGAGTGTCAGAATGCATAGATAGAAGGCAAATAAGCGTTCCATGGCTTTATTTCGCTTAGTTGCTTACTCTTGAGTAGAACTGCATATTCATTCCAGGAATAAGCACATTTGTCAAATGAGTCAAATTGAAGCAAAACACATTGTTGGAGTGTCAGAATGCATAGATAGAAGGCAAATAAGCGTTCCACGGCTTTATTTCGCTTAGTTGCTTACTCTTGAGTAGAACTGCATATTCACTCCAGGAATAAACACCTTTGTTAAATGAGTCAAATTGAAGCAAAACACATTGTTGGAGTGTCAGAATGCATAGATAGAAGGCAAATAAGCGTTCCATGGCTTTATTTCGCTTAGTTGCTTACTCTTGAGTAGAACTGCATATTCACTCCAGAAATAAACACATTTGTCAAATGGAGTCAAATTGAAGCAAAACACATTGTTGGAGTGTCAGAATGCATAGATAGAAGGCAAATAAGCGTTCCATGGCTTTATTTCGCTTAGTTGCTTACTCTTGAGTAGAACTGCATATTCACTCCAGGAATACGCACCTTTGTCAAATGAGTCAAATTGAAGCAAAACACATTGTTGGAGTGTCAGAATGCATAGATAGAAGGCAAATAAGCGTTCCATGGCTTTATTTCGCTTAGTTGCTTACTCTTGAGTAGAACTGCATATTCACTCCAGGAATAAACACATTTGTCAAATGAGTCAAATTGAAGCAAAACACATTGTTGGAGTGTCAGAATGCATAGATAGAAGGCAAATAAGCGTTCCATGGCTTTATTTCGCTTAGTTGCTTACTCTTGAGTAGAACTGCATATTCACTCCAGGAATAAACACATTTGTCAAATGAGTCAAATTGAAGCAAAACACATTGTTGGAGTGTCAGAATGCATAGATAGAAGGCAAATAAGCGGTCCATGGCTTTATTTCGCTTAGTTGCTTACTCTTGAGTAGAACTGCATATTCACTCCAGGAATACGCACCTTTGTCAAATGAGTCAAATTGAAGCAAAACACATTGTTGGAGTGTCAGAATGCATAGATCGAAGGCAAATGAGCGTTCCATGGCTTTATTTCGCTTAGTTGCTTACTCTTGAGTAGAACTGCATATTCACTCCAGGAATACGCACTTGTCAAATGAGTCAAATTGAAGCAAAACACATTGTTGGAGTGTCAGAATGCATAGATAGAAGGCAAATAAGCGTTCCATGGCTTTATTTCGCTTAGTTGCTTACTCTTGAGTAGAACTGCATATTCACTCCAGGAATAAGCACATTTGTCAAATGAGTCAAATTGAAGCAAAACACATTGTTGGAGTGTCAGAATGCATAGATAGAAGGCAAATAAGCGTTCCATGGCTTTATTTCGCTTAGTTGCTTACTCTTGAGTAGAACTGCATATTCACTCTAGGAATAAACACATTTGTCAAATGAGTCAAATTGAAGCAAAACACATTGTTGGAGTGTCAGAATGCATAGATAGAAGGCAAATAAGCGTTCCATGGCTTTATTTCGCTTAGTTGCTTACTCTTGAGTAGAACTGCATATTCACTCCAGGAATACGCACCTTTGTCAAATGAGTCAAATTGAAGCAAAACACATTGTTGGAATGTCAGCATGCATAGATAGAAGGCAAATAAGCGTTCCATGGCTTTATTTCGCTTAGTTGCTTACTCTTGAGTAGAACTGCATATTCACTCCAGGAATAATCACATTTGTCAAATGAGTCAAATTGAAGCAAAACACATTGTTGGAGTGTCAGAATGCATAGATAGAAGGCAAATAAGCGTTCCATGGCTTTATTTCGCTTAGTTGCTTACTCTTGAGTAGAACTGCATATTCACTCCAGGAATAAGCACATTTGTAAAATGAGTCAAATTGAAGCAAAACACATTGTTGGAGTGTCAGAATGCATAGATAGATGGCAAATAAGCGTTCCATGGCTTTATTTCGCTTAGTTGCTTACTCTTGAGTAGAACTGCATATTCACTCCAGGAATACGCACCTTTGTCAAATGAGTCAAATTGAAGCAAAACACATTGTTGGAGTGTCAGAATGCATAGATAGAAGGCAAATGAGCGTTCCATGGCTTTATTTCGCTTAGTTGCTTACTCTTGAGTAGAACTGCATATTCACTCCAGGAATACGCACCTTTGTCAAATGAGTCAAATTGAAGCAAAACACATTGTTGGAGTGTCAGAATGCATAGATAGAAGGCAAATAAGCGTTCCATGGCTTTATTTCGCTTAGTTGCTTACTCTTGAGTAGAACTGCATATTCACTCCAGGAATAAGCACATTTGTCAAATGAGTCAAATTGAAGCAAAACACATTGTTGGAGTGTCAGAATGCATAGATAGAAGGCAAATAAGCGTTCCATGGCTTTATTTCGCTTAGTTGCTTACTCTTGAGTAGAACTGCATATTCACTCCAGGAATAAGCACATTTGTCAAATGAGTCAAATTGAAGCAAAACACATCGTTGGAGTGTCAGAATGCATAGATAGAAGGCAAATAAGCGTTCCATGGCTTTATTTCGCTTAGTTGCTTACTCTTGAGTAGAACTGCATATTCACTCCAGGAATAAACACATTTGTCAAATGAGTCAAATTGAAGCAAAACACATTGTTGGAGTGTCAGAATGCATAGATAGAAGGCAAATAAGCGTTCCATGGCTTTATTTCGCTTAGTTGCTTACTCTTGAGTAGAACTGCATATTCACTCCAGGAATACGCACCTTTGTCAAATGAGTCAAATTGAAGCAAAACACATTGTTGGAGTGTCAGAATGCATAGATCGAAGGCAAATGAGCGTTCCATGGCTTTATTTCGCTTAGTTGCTTACTCTTGAGTAGAACTGCATATTCACTCCAGGAATACGCACTTGTCAAATGAGTCAAATTGAAGCAAAACACATTGTTGGAGTGTCAGAATGCATAGATAGAAGGCAAATAAGCGTTCCATGGCTTTATTTCGCTTAGTTGCTTACTCTTGAGTAGAACTGCATATTCACTCCAGGAATAAGCACATTTGTCAAATGAGTCAAATTGAAGCAAAACACATTGTTGGAGTGTCAGAATGCATAGATAGAAGGCAAATAAGCGTTCCATGGCTTTATTTCGCTTAGTTGCTTACTCTTGAGTAGAACTGCATATTCACTCCAGGAATAAGCACATTTGTCAAATGAGTCAAATTGAAGCAAAACACATTGTTGGAGTGTCAGAATGCATAGATAGAAGGCAAATAAGCGTTCCATGGCTTTATTTCGCTTAGTTGCTTACTCTTGAGTAGAACTGCATATTCACTCCAGGAATACGCACCTTTGTCAAATGAGTCAAATTGAAGCAAAACACATTGTTGGAGTGTCAGAATGCATAGATAGAAGGCAAATAAGCGTTCCATGGCTTTATTTCGCTTAGTTGCTTACTCTTGAGTAGAACTGCATATTCACTCCAGGAATAAGCACATTTGTCAAATGAGTCAAATTGAAGCAAAACACATTGTTGGAGTGTCAGAATGCATAGATAGAAGGCAAATAAGCGTTCCATGGCTTTATTTCGCTTAGTTGCTTACTCTTGAGTAGAACTGCATATTCACTCCAGGAATAAGCACATTTGTAAAATGAGTCAAATTGAAGCAAAACACATTGTTGGAGTGTCAGAATGCATAGATAGATGGCAAATAAGCGTTCCATGGCTTTATTTCGCTTAGTTGCTTACTCTTGAGTAGAACTGCATATTCACTCCAGGAATACGCACCTTTGTCAAATGAGTCAAATTGAAGCAAAACACATTGTTGGAGTGTCAGAATGCATAGATAGAAGGCAAATGAGCGTTCCATGGCTTTATTTCGCTTAGTTGCTTACTCTTGAGTAGAACTGCATATTCACTCCAGGAATACGCACCTTTGTCAAATGAGTCAAATTGAAGCAAAACACATTGTTGGAGTGTCAGAATGCATAGATAGAAGGCAAATAAGCGTTCCATGGCTTTATTTCGCTTAGTTGCTTACTCTTGAGTAGAACTGCATATTCACTCCAGGAATAAGCACATTTGTCAAATGAGTCAAATTGAAGCAAAACACATTGTTGGAGTGTCAGAATGCATAGATAGATGGCAAATAAGCGTTCCATGGCTTTATTTCGCTTAGTTGCTTACTCTTGAGTAGAACTGCATATTCACTCCAGGAATAAACACATTTGTCAAATGAGTCAAATTGAAGCACAACACATTGTTGGAGTGTCAGAATGCATAGATAGAAGGCAAATAAGCGTTCCATGGCTTTATTTCGCTTAGTTGCTTACTCTTGAGTAGAACTGCATATTCACTCCAGGAATACGCACCTTTGTCAAATGAGTCAAATTGAAGCAAAACACATTGTTGGAGTGTCAGAATGCATAGATAGAAGGCAAATAAGCGTTCCATGGCTTTATTTCGCTTAGTTGCTTACTCTTGAGTAGAACTGCATATTCACTCCAGGAATAAACACATTTGTCAAATGAGTCAAATTGAAGCAAAACACATTGTTGGAGTGTCAGAATGCATAGATAGAAGGCAAATAAGCGTTCCATGGCTTTATTTCGCTTAGTTGCTTACTCTTGAGTAGAACTGCATATTCACTCCAGGAATACGCACCTTTGTCAAATGAGTCAAATTGAAGCAAAACACATTGTTGGAATGTCAGAATGCATAGATAGAAGGCAAATAAGCGTTCCATGGCTTTATTTCGCTTAGTTGCTTACTCTTGAGTAGAACTGCATATTCACTCCAGGAATAATCACATTTGTCAAATGAGTCAAATTGAAGCAAAACACATTGTTGGAGTGTCAGAATGCATAGATAGAAGGCAAATAAGCGTTCCATGGCTTTATTTCGCTTAGTTGCTTACTCTTGAGTAGAACTGCATATTCACTCCAGGAATAAGCACATTTGTAAAATGAGTCAAATTGAAGCAAAACACATTGTTGGAGTGTCAGAATGCATAGATAGAAGGCAAATGAGCGTTCCATGGCTTTATTTCGCTTAGTTGCTTACTCTTGAGTAGAACTGCATATTCACTCCAGGAATACGCACCTTTGTCAAATGAGTCAAATTGAAGCAAAACACATTGTTGGAGTGTCAGAATGCATAGATAGAAGGCAAATAAGCGTTCCATGGCTTTATTTCGCTTAGTTGCTTACTCTTGAGTAGAACTGCATATTCACTCCAGGAATAAGCACATTTGTCAAATGAGTCAAATTGAAGCAAAACACATTGTTGGAGTGTCAGAATGCATAGATAGAAGGCAAATGAGCGTTCCATGGCTTTATTTCGCTTAGTTGCTTACTCTTGAGTAGAACTGCATATTCATTCCAGGAATAAGCACATTTGTCAAATGAGTCAAATTGAAGCAGAACACATTGTTGGAGTGTCAGAATGCATAGATAGAAGGCAAATAAGCGTTCCACGGCTTTATTTCGCTTAGTTGATTACTCTTGAGTAGAACTGCATATTCACTCCAGGAATACGCACCTTTGTCAAATGAGTCAAATTGAAGCAAAACACATTGTTGGAGTGTCAGAATGCATAGATAGAAGGCAAATAAGCGTTCCATGGCTTTATTTCGCTTAGTTGCTTACTCTTGAGTAGAACTGCATATTCACTCCAGGAATAAACACATTTGTCAAATGAGTCAAATTGAAGCAAAACACATTGTTGGAGTGTCAGAATGCATAGATAGAAGGCAAATAAGCGTTCCATGGCTTTATTTCGCTTAGTTGCTTACTCTTGAGTAGAACTGCATATTCACTCCAGGAATACGCACCTTTGTCAAATGAGTCAAATTGAAGCAAAACACATTGTTGGAATGTCAGAATGCATAGATAGAAGGCAAATAAGCGTTCCATGGCTTTATTTCGCTTAGTTGCTTACTCTTGAGTAGAACTGCATATTCACTCCAGGAATAATCACATTTGTCAAATGAGTCAAATTGAAGCAAAACACATTGTTGGAGTGTCAGAATGCATAGATAGAAGGCAAATAAGCGTTCCATGGCTTTATTTCGCTTAGTTGCTTACTCTTGAGTAGAACTGCATATTCACTCCAGGAATAAGCACATTTGTAAAATGAGTCAAATTGAAGCAAAACACATTGTTGGAGTGTCAGAATGCATAGATAGAAGGCAAATGAGCGTTCCATGGCTTTATTTCGCTTAGTTGCTTACTCTTGAGTAGAACTGCATATTCACTCCAGGAATACGCACCTTTGTCAAATGAGTCAAATTGAAGCAAAACACATTGTTGGAGTGTCAGAATGCATAGATAGAAGGCAAATAAGCGTTCCATGGCTTTATTTCGCTTAGTTGCTTACTCTTGAGTAGAACTGCATATTCACTCCAGGAATAAGCACATTTGTCAAATTAGTCAAATTGAAGCAAAACACATTGTTGGAGTGTCAGAATGCATAGATAGAAGGCAAATAAGCGTTCCATGGCTTTATTTCGCTTAGTTGCTTACTCTTGAGTAGAACTGCATATTCACTCCAGGAATAAACACATTTGTCAAATGAGTCAAATTGAAGCAAAACACATTGTTGGAGTGTCAGAATGCATAGATAGAAGGCAAATAAGCGTTCCATGGCTTTATTTCGCTTAGTTGCTTACTCTTGAGTAGAACTGCATATTCACTCCAGGAATAATCACCTTTGTCAAATGAGTCAAATTGAAGCAAAACACATTGTTGGAGTGTCAGAATGCATAGATAGAAGGCAAATGAGCGTTCCATGGCTTTATTTCGCTTAGGTGCTTACTCTTGAGTAGAACTGCATATTCACTCCAGGAATACGCACCTTTGTCAAATGAGTCAAATTGAAGCAAAACACATTGTTGGAGTGTCAGAATGCATAGATAGAAGGCAAATAAGCGTTCCATGGCTTTATTTCGCTTAGTTGCTTACTCTTGAGTAGAACTGCATATTCACTCCAGGAATAAGCACATTTGTAAAATGAGTCAAATTGAAGCAAAACACATTGTTGGAGTGTCAGAATGCATAGATAGAAGGCAAATAAGCGTTCCATGGCTTTATTTCGCTTAGTTGCTTACTCTTGAGTAGAACTGCATATTCACTCCAGGAATAATCACCTTTGTCAAATGAGTCAAATTGAAGCAAAACACATTGTTGGAGTGTCAGAATGCATAGATAGAAGGCAAATGAGCGTTCCATGGCTTTATTTCGCTTAGGTGCTTACTCTTGAGTAGAACTGCATATTCACTCCAGGAATAAGCACCTTTGTCAAATGAGTCAAATTGAAGCAAAACACATTGTTGGAGTGTCAAAATGCATAGATAGAAGGCAAATAAGCGTTCCATGGCTTTATTTCGCTTAGTTGCTTACTCTTGAGTAGAACTGCATATTCACTCCAGGAATAAGCACATTTGTCAAATGAGTCAAATTGAAGCAAAACACATTGTTGGAGTGTCAGAATGCATAGATAGAAGGCAAATAAGCGTTCCATGGCTTTATTTCGCGTAGTTGCTTACTCTTGAGTAGAACTGCATATTCACTCCAGGAATAAACACATTTGTCAAATGAGTCAAATTGAAGCAAAACACATTGTTGGAGTGTCAGAATGCATAGATAGAAGGCAAATAAGCGTTCCATGGCTTTATTTCGCTTAGTTGCTTACTCTTGAGTAGAACTGCATATTCACTCCAGGAATACGCACCTTTGTCAAATGAGTCAAATTGAAGCAAAACACATTGTTGGAGTGTCAGAATGCATAGATAGAAGGCAAATGAGCGTTCCATGGCTTTATTTCGCTTAGTTGCTAACTCTTGAGTAGAACTGCATATTCACTCCAGGAATACGCACCTTTGTCAAATGAGTCAAATTGAAGCAAAACACATTGTTGGAGTGTCAGAATGCATAGATAGAAGGCAAATAAGCGTTCCATGGCTTTATTTCGCTTAGTTGCTTACTCTTGAGTAGAACTGCATATTCACTCCAGGAATAAGCACATTTGTCAAATGAGTCAAATTGAAGCAAAACACATTGTTGGAGTGTCAGAATGCATAGATAGAAGGCAAATAAGCGTTCCACGGCTTTATTTCGCTTAGTTGCTTACTCTTGAGTAGAACTGCATATTCACTCCAGGAATAAACACCTTTGTTAAATGAGTCAAATTGAAGCAAAACACATTGTTGGAGTGTCAGAATGCATAGATAGAAGGCAAATAAGCGTTCCATGGCTTTATTTCGCTTAGTTGCTTACTCTTGAGTAGAACTGCATATTCATTCCAGGAATAAGCACATTTGTCAAATGAGTCAAATTGAAGCAAAACACATTGTTGGAGTGTCAGAATGCATAGATAGAAGGCAAATAAGCGTTCCATGGCTTTATTTCGCTTAGTTGCTTACTCTTGAGTAGAACTGCATATTCACTCCAGAAATAAACACATTTGTCAAATGGAGTCAAATTGAAGCAAAACACATTGTTGGAGTGTCAGAATGCATAGATAGAAGGCAAATAAGCGTTCCATGGCTTTATTTCGCTTAGTTGCTTACTCTTGAGTAGAACTGCATATTCACTCCAGGAATAAGCACATTTGTCAAATGAGTCGAATTGAAGCAAAACACATTGTTGGAGTGTCAGAATGCATAGATAGAAGGCAAATAAGCGTTCCATGGCTTTATTTCGCTTAGTTGCTTACTCTTGAGTAGAACTGCATATTCACTCCAGGAATAAACACATTTGTCAAATGAGTCAAATTGAAGCAAAACACATTGTTGGAGTGTCAGAATGCATATATAGAAGGCAAATAAGCGTTCCATGGCTTTATTTCGCTTAGTTGCTTACTCTTGAGTAGAACTGCATATTCACTCCAGGAATAAGCACATTTGTAAAATGAGTCAAATTGAAGCAAAACACATTGTTGGAGTGTCAGAATGCATAGATAGAAGGCAAATGAGCGTTCCATGGCTTTATTTCGCTTAGTTGCTTACTCTTGAGTAGAACTGCATATTCACTCCAGGAATACGCACCTTTGTCAAATGAGTCAAATTGAAGCAAAACACATTGTTGGAGTGTCAGAATGCATAGATAGAAGGCAAATAAGCGTTCCATGGCTTTATTTCGCTTAGTTGCTTACTCTTGAGTAGAACTGCATATTCACTCCAGGAATAAGCACATTTGTCAAATGAGTCAAATTGAAGCAAAACACATTGTTGGAGTGTCAGAATGCATAGATAGAAGGCAGATAAGCGTTCCATGGCTTTATTTCGCTTAGTTGCTTACTCTTGAGTAGAACTGCATATTCACTCCAGGAATAAACACATTTGTCAAATGAGTCAAATTGAAGCAAAACACATTGTTGGAGTGTCAGAATGCATAGATAGAAGGCAAATAAGCGTTCCATGGCTTTATTTCGCTTAGTTGCTTACTCTTGAGTAGAACTGCATATTCACTCCAGGAATACGCACCTTTGTCAAATGAGTCAAATTGAAGCAAAACACATTGTTGGAGTGTCAGAATGCATAGATAGAAGGCAAATAAGCGTTCCATGGCTTTATTTCGCTTAGTTGCTTACTCTTGAGTAGAACTGCATATTCACTCCAGGAATAAGCACATTTGTCAAATGAGTCAAATTGAAGCAAAACACATTGTTGGAGTGTCAGAATGCATAGATAGAAGGCAAATAAGCGTTCCATGCCTTTATTTCGCTTAGTTGCTTACTCTTGAGTAGAACTGCATATTCACTCCAGGAATACGCACCTTTGTCAAATGAGTCAAATTGAAGCAAAACACATTGTTGGAGTGTCAGAATGCATAGATAGAAGGCAAATGAGCGTTCCATGGCTTTATTTCGCTTAGTTGCTAACTCTTGAGTAGAACTGCATATTCACTCCAGGAATACGCACCTTTGTCAAATGAGTCAAATTGAAGCAAAACACATTGTTGGAGTGTCAGAATGCATAGATAGAAGGCAAATAAGCGTTCCATGGCTTTATTTCGCTTAGTTGCTTACTCTTGAGTAGAACTGCATATTCACTCCAGGAATAAGCACATTTGTCAAATGAGTCAAATTGAAGCAAAACACATTGTTGGAGTGTCAGAATGCATAGATAGAAGGCAAATAAGCGTTCCACGGCTTTATTTCGCTTAGTTGCTTACTCTTGAGTAGAACTGCATATTCACTCCAGGAATAAACACCTTTGTTAAATGAGTCAAATTGAAGCAAAACACATTGTTGGAGTGTCAGAATGCATAGATAGAAGGCAAATAAGCGTTCCATGGCTTTATTTCGCTTAGTTGCTTACTCTTGAGTAGAACTGCATATTCACTCCAGGAATAAGCACATTTGTCAAATGAGTCAAATTGAAGCAAAACACATTGTTGGAGTGTCAGAATGCATAGATAGAAGGCAAATAAGCGTTCCACGGCTTTATTTCGCTTAGTTGCTTACTCTTGAGTAGAACTGCATATTCACTCCAGGAATAAACACCTTTGTTAAATGAGTCAAATTGAAGCAAAACACATTGTTGGAGTGTCAGAATGCATAGATAGAAGGCAAATAAGCGTTCCATGGCTTTATTTCGCTTAGTTGCTTACTCTTGAGTAGAACTGCATATTCACTCCAGAAATAAACACATTTGTCAAATGGAGTCAAATTGAAGCAAAACACATTGTTGGAGTGTCAGAATGCATAGATAGAAGGCAAATAAGCGTTCCATGGCTTTATTTCGCTTAGTTGCTTACTCTTGAGTAGAACTGCATATTCACTCCAGGAATAAGCACCTTTGTCAAATGAGTCAAATTGAAGCAAAACACATTGTTGGAGTGTCAGAATGCATAGATAGAAGGCAAATGAGCGTTCCATGGCTTTATTTCGCTTAGTTGCTAACTCTTGAGTAGAACTGCATATTCACTCCAGGAATACGCACCTTTGTCAAATGAGTCAAATTGAAGCAAAACACATTGTTGGAGTGTCAGAATGCATAGATAGAAGGCAAATAAGCGTTCCATGGCTTTATTTCGCTTAGTTGCTTACTCTTGAGTAGAACTGCATATTCACTCCAGGAATAAGCACATTTGTCAAATGAGTCAAATTGAAGCAAAACACATTGTTGGAGTGTCAGAATGCATAGATAGAAGGCAAATAAGCGTTCCACGGCTTTATTTCGCTTAGTTGCTTACTCTTGAGTAGAACTGCATATTCACTCCAGGAATAAACACCTTTGTTAAATGAGTCAAATTGAAGCAAAACACATTGTTGGAGTGTCAGAATGCATAGATAGAAGGCAAATAAGCGTTCCATGGCTTTATTTCGCTTAGTTGCTTACTCTTGAGTAGAACTGCATATTCACTCCAGGAATAAGCACATTTGTCAAATGAGTCGAATTGAAGCAAAACACATTGTTGGAGTGTCAGAATGCATAGATAGAAGGCAAATAAGCGTTCCATGGCTTTATTTCGCTTAGTTGCTTACTCTTGAGTAGAACTGCATATTCACTCCAGGAATAAGCACATTTGTCAAATGAGTCGAATTGAAGCAAAACACATTGTTGGAGTGTCAGAATGCATAGATAGAAGGCAAATAAGCGTTCCATGGCTTTATTTCGCTTAGTTGCTTACTCTTGAGTAGAACTGCATATTCACTCCAGGAATAAACACATTTGTCAAATGAGTCAAATTGAAGCAAAACACATTGTTGGAGTGTCAGAATGCATATATAGAAGGCAAATAAGCGTTCCATGGCTTTATTTCGCTTAGTTGCTTACTCTTGAGTAGAACTGCATATTCACTCCAGGAATAAGCACATTTGTAAAATGAGTCAAATTGAAGCAAAACACATTGTTGGAGTGTCAGAATGCATAGATAGAAGGCAAATGAGCGTTCCATGGCTTTATTTCGCTTAGTTGCTTACTCTTGAGTAGAACTGCATATTCACTCCAGGAATACGCACCTTTGTCAAATGAGTCAAATTGAAGCAAAACACATTGTTGGAGTGTCAGAATGCATAGATAGAAGGCAAATAAGCGTTCCATGGCTTTATTTCGCTTAGTTGCTTACTCTTGAGTAGAACTGCATATTCACTCCAGGAATAAGCACATTTGTCAAATGAGTCAAATTGAAGCAAAACACATTGTTGGAGTGTCAGAATGCATAGATAGAAGGCAAATAAGCGTTCCATGGCTTTATTTCGCTTAGTTGCTTACTCTTGAGTAGAACTGCATATTCACTCCAGGAATAAACACATTTGTCAAATGAGTCAAATTGAAGCAAAACACATTGTTGGAGTGTCAGAATGCATAGATAGAAGGCAAATAAGCGTTCCATGGCTTTATTTCGCTTAGTTGCTTACTCTTGAGTAGAACTGCATATTCACTCCAGGAATACGCACCTTTGTCAAATGAGTCAAATTGAAGCAAAACACATTGTTGGAGTGTCAGAATGCATAGATAGAAGGCAAATGAGCGTTCCATGGCTTTATTTCGCTTAGTTGCTTACTCTTGAGTAGAACTGCATATTCACTCCAGGAATACGCACTTGTCAAATGAGTCAAATTGAAGCAAAACACATTGTTGGAGTGTCAGAATGCATAGATAGAAGGCAAATAAGCGTTCCATGGCTTTATTTCGCTTAGTTGCTTACTCTTGAGTAGAACTGCATATTCACTCCAGGAATAAGCACATTTGTCAAATGAGTCAAATTGAAGCAAAACACATTGTTGGAGTGTCAGAATGCATAGATAGAAGGCAAATAAGCGTTCCATGGCTTTATTTCGCTTAGTTGCTTACTCTTGAGTAGAACTGCATATTCACTCCAGGAATAAACACATTTGTCAAATGAGTCAAATTGAAGCAAAACACATTGTTGGAGTGTCAGAATGCATAGATAGAAGGCAAATAAGCGTTCCACGGCTTTATTTCGCTTAGTTGCTTACTCTTGAGTAGAACTGCATATTCACTCCAGGAATAAACACCTTTGTTAAATGAGTCAAATTGAAGCAAAACACATTGTTGGAGTGTCAGAATGCATAGATAGAAGGCAAATAAGCGTTCCATGGCTTTATTTCGCTTAGTTGCTTACTCTTGAGTAGAACTGCATATTCACTCCAGAAATAAACACATTTGTCAAATGGAGTCAAATTGAAGCAAAACACATTGTTGGAGTGTCAGAATGCATAGATAGAAGGCAAATAAGCGTTCCATGGCTTTATTTCGCTTAGTTGCTTACTCTTGAGTAGAACTGCATATTCACTCCAGGAATAAGCACATTTGTCAAATGAGTCGAATTGAAGCAAAACACATTGTTGGAGTGTCAGAATGCATAGATAGAAGGCAAATAAGCGTTCCATGGCTTTATTTCGCTTAGTTGCTTACTCTTGAGTAGAACTGCATATTCACTCCAGGAATAAACACATTTGTCAAATGAGTCAAATTGAAGCAAAACACATTGTTGGAGTGTCAGAATGCATATATAGAAGGCAAATAAGCGTTCCATGGCTTTATTTCGCTTAGTTGCTTACTCTTGAGTAGAACTGCATATTCACTCCAGGAATAAGCACATTTGTAAAATGAGTCAAATTGAAGCAAAACACATTGTTGGAGTGTCAGAATGCATAGATAGAAGGCAAATGAGCGTTCCATGGCTTTATTTCGCTTAGTTGCTTACTCTTGAGTAGAACTGCATATTCACTCCAGGAATACGCACCTTTGTCAAATGAGTCAAATTGAAGCAAAACACATTGTTGGAGTGTCAGAATGCATAGATAGAAGGCAAATAAGCGTTCCATGGCTTTATTTCGCTTAGTTGCTTACTCTTGAGTAGAACTGCATATTCACTCCAGGAATAAGCACATTTGTCAAATGAGTCAAATTGAAGCAAAACACATTGTTGGAGTGTCAGAATGCATAGATAGAAGGCAAATAAGCGTTCCATGGCTTTATTTCGCTTAGTTGCTTACTCTTGAGTAGAACTGCATATTCACTCCAGGAATAAACACATTTGTCAAATGAGTCAAATTGAAGCAAAACACATTGTTGGAGTGTCAGAATGCATAGATAGAAGGCAAATAAGCGTTCCATGGCTTTATTTCGCTTAGTTGCTTACTCTTGAGTAGAACTGCATATTCACTCCAGGAATACGCACCTTTGTCAAATGAGTCAAATTGAAGCAAAACACATTGTTGGAGTGTCAGAATGCATAGATAGAAGGCAAATGAGCGTTCCATGGCTTTATTTCGCTTAGTTGCTAACTCTTGAGTAGAACTGCATATTCACTCCAGGAATACGCACCTTTGTTAAAAGAGTCAAATTGAAGCAAAACACATTGTTGGAGTGTCAGAATGCATAGATAGAAGGCAAATAAGCGTTCCATGGCTTTATTTCGCTTAGTTGCTTACTCTTGAGTAGAACTGCATATTCATTCCAGGAATAAGCACATTTGTCAAATGAGTCAAATTGAAGCAAAACACATTGTTGGAGTGTCAGAATGCATAGATAGAAGGCAAATAAGCGTTCCATGGCTTTATTTCGCTTAGTTGCTTACTCTTGAGTAGAACTGCATATTCACTCCAGAAATAAACACATTTGTCAAATGGAGTCAAATTGAAGCAAAACACATTGTTGGAGTGTCAGAATGCATAGATAGAAGGCAAATAAGCGTTCCATGGCTTTATTTCGCTTAGTTGCTTACTCTTGAGTAGAACTGCATATTCACTCCAGGAATAAGCACATTTGTCAAATGAGTCGAATTGAAGCAAAACACATTGTTGGAGTGTCAGAATGCATATATAGAAGGCAAATAAGCGTTCCATGGCTTTATTTCGCTTAGTTGCTTACTCTTGAGTAGAACTGCATATTCACTCCAGGAATAAGCACATTTGTAAAATGAGTCAAATTGAAGCAAAACACATTGTTGGAGTGTCAGAATGCATAGATAGAAGGCAAATGAGCGTTCCATGGCTTTATTTCGCTTAGTTGCTTACTCTTGAGTAGAACTGCATATTCACTCCAGGAATACGCACCTTTGTCAAATGAGTCAAATTGAAGCAAAACACATTGTTGGAGTGTCAGAATGCATAGATAGAAGGCAAATAAGCGTTCCATGGCTTTATTTCGCTTAGTTGCTTACTCTTGAGTAGAACTGCATATTCACTCCAGGAATAAGCACATTTGTCAAATGAGTCAAATTGAAGCAAAACACATTGTTGGAGTGTCAGAATGCATAGATAGAAGGCAAATAAGCGTTCCATGGCTTTATTTCGCTTAGTTGCTTACTCTTGAGTAGAACTGCATATTCACTCCAGGAATAAACACATTTGTCAAATGAGTCAAATTGAAGCAAAACACATTGTTGGAGTGTCAGAATGCATAGATAGAAGGCAAATAAGCGTTCCATGGCTTTATTTCGCTTAGTTGCTTACTCTTGAGTAGAACTGCATATTCACTCCAGGAATACGCACCTTTGTCAAATGAGTCAAATTGAAGCAAAACACATTGTTGGAGTGTCAGAATGCATAGATAGAAGGCAAATGAGCGTTCCATGGCTTTATTTCGCTTAGTTGCTAACTCTTGAGTAGAACTGCATATTCACTCCAGGAATACGCACCTTTGTCAAATGAGTCAAATTGAAGCAAAACACATTGTTGGAGTGTCAGAATGCATAGATAGAAGGCAAATAAGCGTTCCATGGCTTTATTTCGCTTAGTTGCTTACTCTTGAGTAGAACTGCATATTCACTCCAGGAATAAGCACATTTGTCAAATGAGTCAAATTGAAGCAAAACACATTGTTGGAGTGTCAGAATGCATAGATAGAAGGCAAATAAGCGTTCCACGGCTTTATTTCGCTTAGTTGCTTACTCTTGAGTAGAACTGCATATTCACTCCAGGAATAAACACCTTTGTTAAATGAGTCAAATTGAAGCAAAACACATTGTTGGAGTGTCAGAATGCATAGATAGAAGGCAAATAAGCGTTCCATGGCTTTATTTCGCTTAGTTGCTTACTCTTGAGTAGAACTGCATATTCATTCCAGGAATAAGCACATTTGTCAAATGAGTCAAATTGAAGCAAAACACATTGTTGGAGTGTCAGAATGCATAGATAGAAGGCAAATAAGCGTTCCATGGCTTTATTTCGCTTAGTTGCTTACTCTTGAGTAGAACTGCATATTCACTCCAGAAATAAACACATTTGTCAAATGGAGTCAAATTGAAGCAAAACACATTGTTGGAGTGTCAGAATGCATAGATAGAAGGCAAATAAGCGTTCCATGGCTTTATTTCGCTTAGTTGCTTACTCTTGAGTAGAACTGCATATTCACTCCAGGAATAAGCACATTTGTCAAATGAGTCGAATTGAAGCAAAACACATTGTTGGAGTGTCAGAATGCATAGATAGAAGGCAAATAAGCGTTCCATGGCTTTATTTCGCTTAGTTGCTTACTCTTGAGTAGAACTGCATATTCACTCCAGGAATAAACACATTTGTCAAATGAGTCAAATTGAAGCAAAACACATTGTTGGAGTGTCAGAATGCATATATAGAAGGCAAATAAGCGTTCCATGGCTTTATTTCGCTTAGTTGCTTACTCTTGAGTAGAACTGCATATTCACTCCAGGAATAAGCACATTTGTAAAATGAGTCAAATTGAAGCAAAACACATTGTTGGAGTGTCAGAATGCATAGATAGAAGGCAAATGAGCGTTCCATGGCTTTATTTCGCTTAGTTGCTTACTCTTGAGTAGAACTGCATATTCACTCCAGGAATACGCACCTTTGTCAAATGAGTCAAATTGAAGCAAAACACATTGTTGGAGTGTCAGAATGCATAGATAGAAGGCAAATAAGCGTTCCATGGCTTTATTTCGCTTAGTTGCTTACTCTTGAGTAGAACTGCATATTCACTCCAGGAATAAGCACATTTGTCAAATGAGTCAAATTGAAGCAAAACACATTGTTGGAGTGTCAGAATGCATAGATAGAAGGCAAATAAGCGTTCCATGGCTTTATTTCGCTTAGTTGCTTACTCTTGAGTAGAACTGCATATTCACTCCAGGAATAAACACATTTGTCAAATGAGTCAAATTGAAGCAAAACACATTGTTGGAGTGTCAGAATGCATAGATAGAAGGCAAATAAGCGTTCCATGGCTTTATTTCGCTTAGTTGCTTACTCTTGAGTAGAACTGCATATTCACTCCAGGAATACGCACCTTTGTCAAATGAGTCAAATTGAAGCAAAACACATTGTTGGAGTGTCAGAATGCATAGATAGAAGGCAAATGAGCGTTCCATGGCTTTATTTCGCTTAGTTGCTTACTCTTGAGTAGAACTGCATATTCACTCCAGGAATACGCACTTGTCAAATGAGTCAAATTGAAGCAAAACACATTGTTGGAGTGTCAGAATGCATAGATAGAAGGCAAATAAGCGTTCCATGGCTTTATTTCGCTTAGTTGCTTACTCTTGAGTAGAACTGCATATTCACTCCAGGAATAAGCACATTTGTCAAATGAGTCAAATTGAAGCAAAACACATTGTTGGAGTGTCAGAATGCATAGATAGAAGGCAAATAAGTGTTCCATGGCTTTATTTCGCTTAGTTGCTTACTCTTGAGTAGAACTGCATATTCACTCCAGGAATAAACACATTTGTCAAATGAGTCAAATTGAAGCAAAACACATTGTTGGAGTGTCAGAATGCATAGATAGAAGGCAAATAAGCGTTCCATGGCTTTATTTCGCTTAGTTGCTTACTCTTGAGTAGAACTGCATATTCACTCCAGGAATACGCACCTTTGTCAAATGAGTCAAATTGAAGCAAAACACATTGTTGGAGTGTCAGAATGCATAGATAGAAGGCAAATGAGCGTTCCATGGCTTTATTTCGCTTAGTTGCTAACTCTTGAGTAGAACTGCATATTCACTCCAGGAATACGCACCTTTGTCAAATGAGTCAAATTGAAGCAAAACACATTGTTGGAGTGTCAGAATGCATAGATAGAAGGCAAATAAGCGTTCCATGGCTTTATTTCGCTTAGTTGCTTACTCTTGAGTAGAACTGCATATTCACTCCAGGAATAAGCACATTTGTCAAATGAGTCAAATTGAAGCAAAACACATTGTTGGAGTGTCAGAATGCATAGATAGAAGGCAAATAAGCGTTCCACGGCTTTATTTCGCTTAGTTGCTTACTCTTGAGTAGAACTGCATATTCACTCCAGGAATAAACACCTTTGTTAAATGAGTCAAATTGAAGCAAAACACATTGTTGGAGTGTCAGAATGCATAGATAGAAGGCAAATAAGCGTTCCATGGCTTTATTTCGCTTAGTTGCTTACTCTTGAGTAGAACTGCATATTCATTCCAGGAATAAGCACATTTGTCAAATGAGTCAAATTGAAGCAAAACACATTGTTGGAGTGTCAGAATGCATAGATAGAAGGCAAATAAGCGTTCCACGGCTTTATTTCGCTTAGTTGCTTACTCTTGAGTAGAACTGCATATTCACTCCAGGAATAAACACCTTTGTTAAATGAGTCAAATTGAAGCAAAACACATTGTTGGAGTGTCAGAATGCATAGATAGAAGGCAAATAAGCGTTCCATGGCTTTATTTCGCTTAGTTGCTTACTCTTGAGTAGAACTGCATATTCACTCCAGAAATAAACACATTTGTCAAATGGAGTCAAATTGAAGCAAAACACATTGTTGGAGTGTCAGAATGCATAGATAGAAGGCAAATAAGCGTTCCATGGCTTTATTTCGCTTAGTTGCTTACTCTTGAGTAGAACTGCATATTCACTCCAGGAATAAGCACATTTGTCAAATGAGTCGAATTGAAGCAAAACACATTGTTGGAGTGTCAGAATGCATAGATAGAAGGCAAATAAGCGTTCCATGGCTTTATTTCGCTTAGTTGCTTACTCTTGAGTAGAACTGCATATTCACTCCAGGAATAAGCACATTTGTAAAATGAGTCAAATTGAAGCAAAACACATTGTTGGAGTGTCAGAATGCATAGATAGAAGGCAAATGAGCGTTCCATGGCTTTATTTCGCTTAGTTGCTTACTCTTGAGTAGAACTGCATATTCACTCCAGGAATACGCACCTTTGTCAAATGAGTCAAATTGAAGCAAAACACATTGTTGGAGTGTCAGAATGCATAGATAGAAGGCAAATAAGCGTTCCATGGCTTTATTTCGCTTAGTTGCTTACTCTTGAGTAGAACTGCATATTCACTCCAGGAATAAGCACATTTGTCAAATGAGTCAAATTGAAGCAAAACACATTGTTGGAGTGTCAGAATGCATAGATAGAAGGCAAATAAGCGTTCCATGGCTTTATTTCGCTTAGTTGCTTACTCTTGAGTAGAACTGCATATTCACTCCAGGAATAAACACATTTGTCAAATGAGTCAAATTGAAGCAAAACACATTGTTGGAGTGTCAGAATGCATAGATAGAAGGCAAATAAGCGTTCCATGGCTTTATTTCGCTTAGTTGCTTACTCTTGAGTAGAACTGCATATTCACTCCAGGAATACGCACCTTTGTCAAATGAGTCAAATTGAAGCAAAACACATTGTTGGAGTGTCAGAATGCATAGATAGAAGGCAAATGAGCGTTCCATGGCTTTATTTCGCTTTGTTGCTTACTCTTGAGTAGAACTGCATATTCACTCCAGGAATACGCACCTTTGTCAAATGAGTCAAATTGAAGCAAAACACATTGTTGGAGTGTCAGAATGCATAGATAGAAGGCAAATAAGCGTTCCATGGCTTTATTTCGCTTAGTTGCTTACTCTTGAGTAGAACTGCATATTCACTCCAGGAATAAGCACATTTGTCAAATGAGTCAAATTGAAGCAAAACACATTGTTGGAGTGTCAGAATGCATAGATAGAAGGCAAATAAGCGTTCCATGGCTTTATTTCGCTTAGTTGCTTACTCTTGAGTAGAACTGCATATTCACTCCAGGAATAAACACGTTTGTCAAATGAGTCAAATTGAAGCAAAACACATTGTTGGAGTGTCAGAATGCATAGATAGAAGGCAAATAAGCGTTCCACGGCTTTATTTCGCTTAGTTGCTTACTCTTGAGTAGAACTGCATATTCACTCCAGGAATAAACACCTTTGTTAAATGAGTCAAATTGAAGCAAAACACATTGTTGGAGTGTCAGAATGCATAGATAGAAGGCAAATAAGCGTTCCATGGCTTTATTTCGCTTAGTTGCTTACTCTTGAGTAGAACTGCATATTCACTCCAGAAATAAACACATTTGTCAAATGGAGTCAAATTGAAGCAAAACACATTGTTGGAGTGTCAGAATGCATAGATAGAAGGCAAATAAGCGTTCCACGGCTTTATTTCGCTTAGTTGCTTACTCTTGAGTAGAACTGCATATTCACTCCAGGAATAAACACCTTTGTTAAATGAGTCAAATTGAAGCAAAACACATTGTTGGAGTGTCAGAATGCATAGATAGAAGGCAAATAAGCGTTCCATGGCTTTATTTCGCTTAGTTGCTTACTCTTGAGTAGAACTGCATATTCACTCCAGGAATAAACACATTTGTCAAATGAGTCAAATTGAAGCAAAACACATTGTTGGAGTGTCAGAATGCATAGATAGAAGGCAAATAAGCGTTCCATGGCTTTATTTCGCTTAGTTGCTTACTCTTGAGTAGAACTGCATATTCACTCCAGGAATACGCACCTTTGTCAAATGAGTCAAATTGAAGCAAAACACATTGTTGGAGTGTCAGAATGCATAGATAGAAGGCAAATGAGCGTTCCATGGCTTTATTTCGCTTAGTTGCTAACTCTTGAGTAGAACTGCATATTCACTCCAGGAATACGCACCTTTGTCAAATGAGTCAAATTGAAGCAAAACACATTGTTGGAGTGTCAGAATGCATAGATAGAAGGCAAATAAGCGTTCCATGGCTTTATTTCGCTTAGTTGCTTACTCTTGAGTAGAACTGCATATTCACTCCAGGAATAAGCACATTTGTCAAATGAGTCAAATTGAAGCAAAACACATTGTTGGAGTGTCAGAATGCATAGATAGAAGGCAAATAAGCGTTCCACGGCTTTATTTCGCTTAGTTGCTTACTCTTGAGTAGAACTGCATATTCACTCCAGGAATAAACACCTTTGTTAAATGAGTCAAATTGAAGCAAAACACATTGTTGGAGTGTCAGAATGCATAGATAGAAGGCAAATAAGCGTTCCATGGCTTTATTTCGCTTAGTTGCTTACTCTTGAGTAGAACTGCATATTCATTCCAGGAATAAGCACATTTGTCAAATGAGTCAAATTGAAGCAAAACACATTGTTGGAGTGTCAGAATGCATAGATAGAAGGCAAATAAGCGTTCCACGGCTTTATTTCGCTTAGTTGCTTACTCTTGAGTAGAACTGCATATTCACTCCAGGAATAAACACCTTTGTTAAATGAGTCAAATTGAAGCAAAACACATTGTTGGAGTGTCAGAATGCATAGATAGAAGGCAAATAAGCGTTCCATGGCTTTATTTCGCTTAGTTGCTTACTCTTGAGTAGAACTGCATATTCACTCCAGAAATAAACACATTTGTCAAATGGAGTCAAATTGAAGCAAAACACATTGTTGGAGTGTCAGAATGCATAGATAGAAGGCAAATAAGCGTTCCATGGCTTTATTTCGCTTAGTTGCTTACTCTTGAGTAGAACTGCATATTCACTCCAGGAATAAGCACATTTGTCAAATGAGTCGAATTGAAGCAAAACACATTGTTGGAGTGTCAGAATGCATAGATAGAAGGCAAATAAGCGTTCCATGGCTTTATTTCGCTTAGTTGCTTACTCTTGAGTAGAACTGCATATTCACTCCAGGAATAAACACATTTGTCAAATGAGTCAAATTGAAGCAAAACACATTGTTGGAGTGTCAGAATGCATATATAGAAGGCAAATAAGCGTTCCATGGCTTTATTTCGCTTAGTTGCTTACTCTTGAGTAGAACTGCATATTCACTCCAGGAATAAGCACATTTGTAAAATGAGTCAAATTGAAGCAAAACACATTGTTGGAGTGTCAGAATGCATAGATAGAAGGCAAATGAGCGTTCCATGGCTTTATTTCGCTTAGTTGCTTACTCTTGAGTAGAACTGCATATTCACTCCAGGAATACGCACCTTTGTCAAATGAGTCAAATTGAAGCAAAACACATTGTTGGAGTGTCAGAATGCATAGATAGAAGGCAAATAAGCGTTCCATGGCTTTATTTCGCTTAGTTGCTTACTCTTGAGTAGAACTGCATATTCACTCCAGGAATAAGCACATTTGTCAAATGAGTCAAATTGAAGCAAAACACATTGTTGGAGTGTCAGAATGCATAGATAGAAGGCAAATAAGCGTTCCATGGCTTTATTTCGCTTAGTTGCTTACTCTTGAGTAGAACTGCATATTCACTCCAGGAATAAACACATTTGTCAAATGAGTCAAATTGAAGCAAAACACATTGTTGGAGTGTCAGAATGCATAGATAGAAGGCAAATAAGCGTTCCATGGCTTTATTTCGCTTAGTTGCTTACTCTTGAGTAGAACTGCATATTCACTCCAGGAATACGCACCTTTGTCAAATGAGTCAAATTGAAGCAAAACACATTGTTGGAGTGTCAGAATGCATAGATAGAAGGCAAATGAGCGTTCCATGGCTTTATTTCGCTTAGTTGCTTACTCTTGAGTAGAACTGCATATTCACTCCAGGAATACGCACTTGTCAAATGAGTCAAATTGAAGCAAAACACATTGTTGGAGTGTCAGAATGCATAGATAGAAGGCAAATAAGCGTTCCATGGCTTTATTTCGCTTAGTTGCTTACTCTTGAGTAGAACTGCATATTCACTCCAGGAATAAGCACATTTGTCAAATGAGTCAAATTGAAGCAAAACACATTGTTGGAGTGTCAGAATGCATAGATAGAAGGCAAATAAGTGTTCCATGGCTTTATTTCGCTTAGTTGCTTACTCTTGAGTAGAACTGCATATTCACTCCAGGAATAAACACATTTGTCAAATGAGTCAAATTGAAGCAAAACACATTGTTGGAGTGTCAGAATGCATAGATAGAAGGCAAATAAGCGTTCCATGGCTTTATTTCGCTTAGTTGCTTACTCTTGAGTAGAACTGCATATTCACTCCAGGAATACGCACCTTTGTCAAATGAGTCAAATTGAAGCAAAACACATTGTTGGAGTGTCAGAATGCATAGATAGAAGGCAAATGAGCGTTCCATGGCTTTATTTCGCTTAGTTGCTAACTCTTGAGTAGAACTGCATATTCACTCCAGGAATACGCACCTTTGTCAAATGAGTCAAATTGAAGCAAAACACATTGTTGGAGTGTCAGAATGCATAGATAGAAGGCAAATAAGCGTTCCATGGCTTTATTTCGCTTAGTTGCTTACTCTTGAGTAGAACTGCATATTCACTCCAGGAATAAGCACATTTGTCAAATGAGTCAAATTGAAGCAAAACACATTGTTGGAGTGTCAGAATGCATAGATAGAAGGCAAATAAGCGTTCCACGGCTTTATTTCGCTTAGTTGCTTACTCTTGAGTAGAACTGCATATTCACTCCAGGAATAAACACCTTTGTTAAATGAGTCAAATTGAAGCAAAACACATTGTTGGAGTGTCAGAATGCATAGATAGAAGGCAAATAAGCGTTCCATGGCTTTATTTCGCTTAGTTGCTTACTCTTGAGTAGAACTGCATATTCATTCCAGGAATAAGCACATTTGTCAAATGAGTCAAATTGAAGCAAAACACATTGTTGGAGTGTCAGAATGCATAGATAGAAGGCAAATAAGCGTTCCACGGCTTTATTTCGCTTAGTTGCTTACTCTTGAGTAGAACTGCATATTCACTCCAGGAATAAACACCTTTGTTAAATGAGTCAAATTGAAGCAAAACACATTGTTGGAGTGTCAGAATGCATAGATAGAAGGCAAATAAGCGTTCCATGGCTTTATTTCGCTTAGTTGCTTACTCTTGAGTAGAACTGCATATTCACTCCAGAAATAAACACATTTGTCAAATGGAGTCAAATTGAAGCAAAACACATTGTTGGAGTGTCAGAATGCATAGATAGAAGGCAAATAAGCGTTCCATGGCTTTATTTCGCTTAGTTGCTTACTCTTGAGTAGAACTGCATATTCACTCCAGGAATAAGCACATTTGTCAAATGAGTCGAATTGAAGCAAAACACATTGTTGGAGTGTCAGAATGCATAGATAGAAGGCAAATAAGCGTTCCATGGCTTTATTTCGCTTAGTTGCTTACTCTTGAGTAGAACTGCATATTCACTCCAGGAATAAGCACATTTGTAAAATGAGTCAAATTGAAGCAAAACACATTGTTGGAGTGTCAGAATGCATAGATAGAAGGCAAATGAGCGTTCCATGGCTTTATTTCGCTTAGTTGCTTACTCTTGAGTAGAACTGCATATTCACTCCAGGAATACGCACCTTTGTCAAATGAGTCAAATTGAAGCAAAACACATTGTTGGAGTGTCAGAATGCATAGATAGAAGGCAAATAAGCGTTCCATGGCTTTATTTCGCTTAGTTGCTTACTCTTGAGTAGAACTGCATATTCACTCCAGGAATAAGCACATTTGTCAAATGAGTCAAATTGAAGCAAAACACATTGTTGGAGTGTCAGAATGCATAGATAGAAGGCAAATAAGCGTTCCATGGCTTTATTTCGCTTAGTTGCTTACTCTTGAGTAGAACTGCATATTCACTCCAGGAATAAACACATTTGTCAAATGAGTCAAATTGAAGCAAAACACATTGTTGGAGTGTCAGAATGCATAGATAGAAGGCAAATAAGCGTTCCATGGCTTTATTTCGCTTAGTTGCTTACTCTTGAGTAGAACTGCATATTCACTCCAGGAATACGCACCTTTGTCAAATGAGTCAAATTGAAGCAAAACACATTGTTGGAGTGTCAGAATGCATAGATAGAAGGCAAATGAGCGTTCCATGGCTTTATTTCGCTTTGTTGCTTACTCTTGAGTAGAACTGCATATTCACTCCAGGAATACGCACTTGTCAAATGAGTCAAATTGAAGCAAAACACATTGTTGGAGTGTCAGAATGCATAGATAGAAGGCAAATAAGCGTTCCATGGCTTTATTTCGCTTAGTTGCTTACTCTTGAGTAGAACTGCATATTCACTCCAGGAATAAGCACATTTGTCAAATGAGTCAAATTGAAGCAAAACACATTGTTGGAGTGTCAGAATGCATAGATAGAAGGCAAATAAGCGTTCCATGGCTTTATTTCGCTTAGTTGCTTACTCTTGAGTAGAACTGCATATTCACTCCAGGAATAAACACGTTTGTCAAATGAGTCAAATTGAAGCAAAACACATTGTTGGAGTGTCAGAATGCATAGATAGAAGGCAAATAAGCGTTCCACGGCTTTATTTCGCTTAGTTGCTTACTCTTGAGTAGAACTGCATATTCACTCCAGGAATAAACACCTTTGTTAAATGAGTCAAATTGAAGCAAAACACATTGTTGGAGTGTCAGAATGCATAGATAGAAGGCAAATAAGCGTTCCATGGCTTTATTTCGCTTAGTTGCTTACTCTTGAGTAGAACTGCATATTCACTCCAGAAATAAACACATTTGTCAAATGGAGTCAAATTGAAGCAAAACACATTGTTGGAGTGTCAGAATGCATAGATAGAAGGCAAATAAGCGTTCCACGGCTTTATTTCGCTTAGTTGCTTACTCTTGAGTAGAACTGCATATTCACTCCAGGAATAAACACCTTTGTTAAATGAGTCAAATTGAAGCAAAACACATTGTTGGAGTGTCAGAATGCATAGATAGAAGGCAAATAAGCGTTCCATGGCTTTATTTCGCTTAGTTGCTTACTCTTGAGTAGAACTGCATATTCACTCCAGGAATAAACACATTTGTCAAATGAGTCAAATTGAAGCAAAACACATTGTTGGAGTGTCAGAATGCATAGATAGAAGGCAAATAAGCGTTCCATGGCTTTATTTCGCTTAGTTGCTTACTCTTGAGTAGAACTGCATATTCACTCCAGGAATACGCACCTTTGTCAAATGAGTCAAATTGAAGCAAAACACATTGTTGGAGTGTCAGAATGCATAGATAGAAGGCAAATGAGCGTTCCATGGCTTTATTTCGCTTAGTTGCTAACTCTTGAGTAGAACTGCATATTCACTCCAGGAATACGCACCTTTGTCAAATGAGTCAAATTGAAGCAAAACACATTGTTGGAGTGTCAGAATGCATAGATAGAAGGCAAATAAGCGTTCCATGGCTTTATTTCGCTTAGTTGCTTACTCTTGAGTAGAACTGCATATTCACTCCAGGAATAAGCACATTTGTCAAATGAGTCAAATTGAAGCAAAACACATTGTTGGAGTGTCAGAATGCATAGATAGAAGGCAAATAAGCGTTCCACGGCTTTATTTCGCTTAGTTGCTTACTCTTGAGTAGAACTGCATATTCACTCCAGGAATAAACACCTTTGTTAAATGAGTCAAATTGAAGCAAAACACATTGTTGGAGTGTCAGAATGCATAGATAGAAGGCAAATAAGCGTTCCATGGCTTTATTTCGCTTAGTTGCTTACTCTTGAGTAGAACTGCATATTCATTCCAGGAATAAGCACATTTGTCAAATGAGTCAAATTGAAGCAAAACACATTGTTGGAGTGTCAGAATGCATAGATAGAAGGCAAATAAGCGTTCCACGGCTTTATTTCGCTTAGTTGCTTACTCTTGAGTAGAACTGCATATTCACTCCAGGAATAAACACCTTTGTTAAATGAGTCAAATTGAAGCAAAACACATTGTTGGAGTGTCAGAATGCATAGATAGAAGGCAAATAAGCGTTCCATGGCTTTATTTCGCTTAGTTGCTTACTCTTGAGTAGAACTGCATATTCACTCCAGAAATAAACACATTTGTCAAATGGAGTCAAATTGAAGCAAAACACATTGTTGGAGTGTCAGAATGCATAGATAGAAGGCAAATAAGCGTTCCATGGCTTTATTTCGCTTAGTTGCTTACTCTTGAGTAGAACTGCATATTCACTCCAGGAATAAGCACATTTGTCAAATGAGTCGAATTGAAGCAAAACACATTGTTGGAGTGTCAGAATGCATAGATAGAAGGCAAATAAGCGTTCCATGGCTTTATTTCGCTTAGTTGCTTACTCTTGAGTAGAACTGCATATTCACTCCAGGAATAAACACATTTGTCAAATGAGTCAAATTGAAGCAAAACACATTGTTGGAGTGTCAGAATGCATATATAGAAGGCAAATAAGCGTTCCATGGCTTTATTTCGCTTAGTTGCTTACTCTTGAGTAGAACTGCATATTCACTCCAGGAATAAGCACATTTGTAAAATGAGTCAAATTGAAGCAAAACACATTGTTGGAGTGTCAGAATGCATAGATAGAAGGCAAATGAGCGTTCCATGGCTTTATTTCGCTTAGTTGCTTACTCTTGAGTAGAACTGCATATTCACTCCAGGAATACGCACCTTTGTCAAATGAGTCAAATTGAAGCAAAACACATTGTTGGAGTGTCAGAATGCATAGATAGAAGGCAAATAAGCGTTCCATGGCTTTATTTCGCTTAGTTGCTTACTCTTGAGTAGAACTGCATATTCACTCCAGGAATAAGCACATTTGTCAAATGAGTCAAATTGAAGCAAAACACATTGTTGGAGTGTCAGAATGCATAGATAGAAGGCAAATAAGCGTTCCATGGCTTTATTTCGCTTAGTTGCTTACTCTTGAGTAGAACTGCATATTCACTCCAGGAATAAACACATTTGTCAAATGAGTCAAATTGAAGCAAAACACATTGTTGGAGTGTCAGAATGCATAGATAGAAGGCAAATAAGCGTTCCATGGCTTTATTTCGCTTAGTTGCTTACTCTTGAGTAGAACTGCATATTCACTCCAGGAATACGCACCTTTGTCAAATGAGTCAAATTGAAGCAAAACACATTGTTGGAGTGTCAGAATGCATAGATAGAAGGCAAATGAGCGTTCCATGGCTTTATTTCGCTTTGTTGCTTACTCTTGAGTAGAACTGCATATTCACTCCAGGAATACGCACTTGTCAAATGAGTCAAATTGAAGCAAAACACATTGTTGGAGTGTCAGAATGCATAGATAGAAGGCAAATAAGCGTTCCATGGCTTTATTTCGCTTAGTTGCTTACTCTTGAGTAGAACTGCATATTCACTCCAGGAATAAGCACATTTGTCAAATGAGTCAAATTGAAGCAAAACACATTGTTGGAGTGTCAGAATGCATAGATAGAAGGCAAATAAGCGTTCCATGGCTTTATTTCGCTTAGTTGCTTACTCTTGAGTAGAACTGCATATTCACTCCAGGAATAAACACATTTGTCAAATGAGTCAAATTGAAGCAAAACACATTGTTGGAGTGTCAGAATGCATAGATAGAAGGCAAATAAGCATTCCACGGCTTTATTTCGCTTAGTTGCTTACTCTTGAGTAGAACTGCATATTCACTCCAGGAATAAACACCTTTGTTAAATGAGTCAAATTGAAGCAAAACACATTGTTGGAGTGTCAGAATGCATAGAGAGAAGGCAAATAAGCGTTCCATGGCTTTATTTCGCTTAGTTGCTTACTCTTGAGTAGAACTGCATATTCACTCCAGGAATACGCACCTTTGTCAAATGAGTCAAATTGAAGCAAAACACATTGTTGGAGTGTCAGAATGCATAGATAGAAGGCAAATAAGCGTTCCATGGCTTTATTTCGCTTAGTTGCTTACTCTTGAGTAGAACTGCATATTCACTCCAGGAATAAACACATTTGTCAAATGAGTCAAATTGAAGCAAAACACATTGTTGGAGTGTCAGAATGCATAGATAGAAGGCAAATAAGCGTTCCACGGCTTTATTTCGCTTAGTTGCTTACTCTTGAGTAGAACTGCATATTCACTCCAGGAATAAACACCTTTGTTAAATGAGTCAAATTGAAGCAAAACACATTGTTGGAGTGTCAGAATGCATAGATAGAAGGCAAATAAGCGTTCCATGGCTTTATTTCGCTTAGTTGCTTACTCTTGAGTAGAACTGCATATTCACTCCAGAAATAAACACATTTGTCAAATGGAGTCAAATTGAAGCAAAACACATTGTTGGAGTGTCAGAATGCATAGATAGAAGGCAAATAAGCGTTCCACGGCTTTATTTCGCTTAGTTGCTTACTCTTGAGTAGAACTGCATATTCACTCCAGGAATAAACACCTTTGTTAAATGAGTCAAATTGAAGCAAAACACATTGTTGGAGTGTCAGAATGCATAGATAGAAGGCAAATAAGCGTTCCATGGCTTTATTTCGCTTAGTTGCTTACTCTTGAGTAGAACTGCATATTCACTCCAGGAATAAACACATTTGTCAAATGAGTCAAATTGAAGCAAAACACATTGTTGGAGTGTCAGAATGCATAGATAGAAGGCAAATAAGCGTTCCATGGCTTTATTTCGCTTAGTTGCTTACTCTTGAGTAGAACTGCATATTCACTCCAGGAATACGCACCTTTGTCAAATGAGTCAAATTGAAGCAAAACACATTGTTGGAGTGTCAGAATGCATAGATAGAAGGCAAATGAGCGTTCCATGGCTTTATTTCGCTTAGTTGCTAACTCTTGAGTAGAACTGCATATTCACTCCAGGAATACGCACCTTTGTCAAATGAGTCAAATTGAAGCAAAACACATTGTTGGAGTGTCAGAATGCATAGATAGAAGGCAAATAAGCGTTCCATGGCTTTATTTCGCTTAGTTGCTTACTCTTGAGTAGAACTGCATATTCACTCCAGGAATAAGCACATTTGTCAAATGAGTCAAATTGAAGCAAAACACATTGTTGGAGTGTCAGAATGCATAGATAGAAGGCAAATAAGCGTTCCACGGCTTTATTTCGCTTAGTTGCTTACTCTTGAGTAGAACTGCATATTCACTCCAGGAATAAACACCTTTGTCAAATGAGTCAAATTGAAGCAAAACACATTGTTGGAGTGTCAGAATGCATAGATAGAAGGCAAATAAGCGTTCCATGGCTTTATTTCGCTTAGTTGCTTACTCTTGAGTAGAACTGCATATTCATTCCAGGAATAAGCACATTTGTCAAATGAGTCAAATTGAAGCAAAACACATTGTTGGAGTGTCAGAATGCATAGATAGAAGGCAAATAAGCGTTCCACGGCTTTATTTCGCTTAGTTGCTTACTCTTGAGTAGAACTGCATATTCACTCCAGGAATAAACACCTTTGTTAAATGAGTCAAATTGAAGCAAAACACATTGTTGGAGTGTCAGAATGCATAGATAGAAGGCAAATAAGCGTTCCATGGCTTTATTTCGCTTAGTTGCTTACTCTTGAGTAGAACTGCATATTCACTCCAGAAATAAACACATTTGTCAAATGGAGTCAAATTGAAGCAAAACACATTGTTGGAGTGTCAGAATGCATAGATAGAAGGCAAATAAGCGTTCCATGGCTTTATTTCGCTTAGTTGCTTACTCTTGAGTAGAACTGCATATTCACTCCAGGAATAAGCACATTTGTCAAATGAGTCGAATTGAAGCAAAACACATTGTTGGAGTGTCAGAATGCATAGATAGAAGGCAAATAAGCGTTCCACGGCTTTATTTCGCTTAGTTGCTTACTCTTGAGTAGAACTGCATATTCACTCCAGGAATAAACACCTTTGTTAAATGAGTCAAATTGAAGCAAAACACATTGTTGGAGTGTCAGAATGCATAGATAGAAGGCAAATAAGCGTTCCATGGCTTTATTTCGCTTAGTTGCTTACTCTTGAGTAGAACTGCATATTCATTCCAGGAATAAGCACATTTGTCAAATGAGTCAAATTGAAGCAAAACACATTGTTGGAGTGTCAGAATGCATAGATAGAAGGCAAATAAGCGTTCCACGGCTTTATTTCGCTTAGTTGCTTACTCTTGAGTAGAACTGCATATTCACTCCAGGAATAAACACCTTTGTTAAATGAGTCAAATTGAAGCAAAACACATTGTTGGAGTGTCAGAATGCATAGATAGAAGGCAAATAAGCGTTCCATGGCTTTATTTCGCTTAGTTGCTTACTCTTGAGTAGAACTGCATATTCACTCCAGAAATAAACACATTTGTCAAATGGAGTCAAATTGAAGCAAAACACATTGTTGGAGTGTCAGAATGCATAGATAGAAGGCAAATAAGCGTTCCATGGCTTTATTTCGCTTAGTTGCTTACTCTTGAGTAGAACTGCATATTCACTCCAGGAATAAACACATTTGTCAAATGAGTCGAATTGAAGCAAAACACATTGTTGGAGTGTCAGAATGCATAGATAGAAGGCAAATAAGCGTTCCATGGCTTTATTTCGCTTAGTTGCTTACTCTTGAGTAGAACTGCATATTCACTCCAGGAATAAACACATTTGTCAAATGAGTCAAATTGAAGCAAAACACATTGTTGGAGTGTCAGAATGCATATATAGAAGGCAAATAAGCGTTCCATGGCTTTATTTCGCTTAGTTGCTTACTCTTGAGTAGAACTGCATATTCACTCCAGGAATAAGCACATTTGTAAAATGAGTCAAATTGAAGCAAAACACATTGTTGGAGTGTCAGAATGCATAGATAGAAGGCAAATGAGCGTTCCATGGCTTTATTTCGCTTAGTTGCTTACTCTTGAGTAGAACTGCATATTCACTCCAGGAATACGCACCTTTGTCAAATGAGTCAAATTGAAGCAAAACACATTGTTGGAGTGTCAGAATGCATAGATAGAAGGCAAATAAGCGTTCCATGGCTTTATTTCGCTTAGTTGCTTACTCTTGAGTAGAACTGCATATTCACTCCAGGAATAAGCACATTTGTCAAATGAGTCAAATTGAAGCAAAACACATTGTTGGAGTGTCAGAATGCATAGATAGAAGGCAAATAAGCGTTCCATGGCTTTATTTCGCTTAGTTGCTTACTCTTGAGTAGAACTGCATATTCACTCCAGGAATAAACACATTTGTCAAATGAGTCAAATTGAAGCAAAACACATTGTTGGAGTGTCAGAATGCATAGATAGAAGGCAAATAAGCGTTCCATGGCTTTATTTCGCTTAGTTGCTTACTCTTGAGTAGAACTGCATATTCACTCCAGGAATACGCACCTTTGTCAAATGAGTCAAATTGAAGCAAAACACATTGTTGGAGTGTCAGAATGCATAGATAGAAGGCAAATGAGCGTTCCATGGCTTTATTTCGCTTTGTTGCTTACTCTTGAGTAGAACTGCATATTCACTCCAGGAATACGCACTTGTCAAATGAGTCAAATTGAAGCAAAACACATTGTTGGAGTGTCAGAATGCATAGATAGAAGGCAAATAAGCGTTCCATGGCTTTATTTCGCTTAGTTGCTTACTCTTGAGTAGAACTGCATATTCACTCCAGGAATAAGCACATTTGTCAAATGAGTCAAATTGAAGCAAAACACATTGTTGGAGTGTCAGAATGCATAGATAGAAGGCAAATAAGCGTTCCATGGCTTTATTTCGCTTAGTTGCTTACTCTTGAGTAGAACTGCATATTCACTCCAGGAATAAACACATTTGTCAAATGAGTCAAATTGAAGCAAAACACATTGTTGGAGTGTCAGAATGCATAGATAGAAGGCAAATAAGCGTTCCACGGCTTTATTTCGCTTAGTTGCTTACTCTTGAGTAGAACTGCATATTCACTCCAGGAATAAACACCTTTGTTAAATGAGTCAAATTGAAGCAAAACACATTGTTGGAGTGTCAGAATGCATAGATAGAAGGCAAATAAGCGTTCCATGGCTTTATTTCGCTTAGTTGCTTACTCTTGAGTAGAACTGCATATTCACTCCAGAAATAAACACATTTGTCAAATGGAGTCAAATTGAAGCAAAACACATTGTTGGAGTGTCAGAATGCATAGATAGAAGGCAAATAAGCGTTCCATGGCTTTATTTCGCTTAGTTGCTTACTCTTGAGTAGAACTGCATATTCACTCCAGGAATAAGCACATTTGTCAAATGAGTCGAATTGAAGCAAAACACATTGTTGGAGTGTCAGAATGCATAGATAGAAGGCAAATAAGCGTTCCATGGCTTTATTTCGCTTAGTTGCTTACTCTTGAGTAGAACTGCATATTCACTCCAGGAATAAACACATTTGTCAAATGAGTCAAATTGAAGCAAAACACATTGTTGGAGTGTCAGAATGCATATATAGAAGGCAAATAAGCGTTCCATGGCTTTATTTCGCTTAGTTGCTTACTCTTGAGTAGAACTGCATATTCACTCCAGGAATAAGCACATTTGTAAAATGAGTCAAATTGAAGCAAAACACATTGTTGGAGTGTCAGAATGCATAGATAGAAGGCAAATGAGCGTTCCATGGCTTTATTTCGCTTAGTTGCTTACTCTTGAGTAGAAGTGCATATTCACTCCAGGAATAAGCACCTTTGTCAAATGAGTCAAATTGAAGCAAAACACATTGTTGGAGTGTCAGAATGCATAGAGAGAAGGCAAATAAGCGTTCCATGGCTTTATTTCGCTTAGTTGCTTACTCTTGAGTAGAACTGCATATTCACTCCAGGAATAAGCACCTTTGTCAAATGAGTCAAATTGAAGCAGAACACATTGTTGGAGTGTCAGAATGCATAGATAGAAGGCAAATAAGCGTTCCATGGCTTTATTTCGCTTAGTTGCTTACTCTTGAGTAGAACTGCATATTCACTCCAGGAATAAACACATTTGTCAAATGAGTCAAATTGAAGCAAAACACATTGTTGGAGTGTCAGAATGCATAGATAGAAGGCAAATAAGCGTTCTATGGCTTTATTTCGCTTAGTTGCTTACTCTTGAGTAGAACTGCATATTCACTCCAGGAATACGCACCTTTGTCAAATGAGTCAAATTGAAGCAAAACACATTGTTGGAGTGTCAGAATGCATAGATAGAAGGCAAATGAGCGTTCCATGGCTTTATTTCGCTTAGTTGCTTACTCTTGAGTAGAACTGCATATTCACTCCAGGAATACGCACTTGTCAAATGAGTCAAATTGAAGCAAAACACATTGTTGGAGTGTCAGAATGCATAGATAGAAGGCAAATAAGCGTTCCATGGCTTTATTTCGCTTAGTTGCTTACTCTTGAGTAGAACTGCATATTCACTCCAGGAATAAGCACATTTGTCAAATGAGTCAAATTGAAGCAAAACACATTGTTGGAGTGTCAGAATGCATAGATAGAAGGCAAATAAGCGTTCCATGGCTTTATTTCGCTTAGTTGCTTACTCTTGAGTAGAACTGCATATTCACTCCAGGAATAAACACATTTGTCAAATGAGTCAAATTGAAGCAAAACACATTGTTGGAGTGTCAGAATGCATAGATAGAAGGCAAATAAGCGTTCCATGGCTTTATTTCGCTTAGTTGCTTACTCTTGAGTAGAACTGCATATTCACTCCAGGAATACGCACCTTTGTCAAATGAGTCAAATTGAAGCAAAACACATTGTTGGAATGTCAGAATGCATAGATAGAAGGCAAATAAGCGTTCCATGGCTTTATTTCGCTTAGTTGCTTACTCTTGAGTAGAACTGCATATTCACTCCAGGAATAATCACATTTGTCAAATGAGTCAAATTGAAGCAAAACACATTGTTGGAGTGTCAGAATGCATAGATAGAAGGCAAATAAGCGTTCCATGGCTTTATTTCGCTTAGTTGCTTACTCTTGAGTAGAACTGCATATTCACTCCAGGAATAAGCACATTTGTAAAATGAGTCAAATTGAAGCAAAACACATTGTTGGAGTGTCAGAATGCATAGATAGATGGCAAATAAGCGTTCCATGGCTTTATTTCGCTTAGTTGCTTACTCTTGAGTAGAACTGCATATTCACTCCAGGAATACGCACCTTTGTCAAATGAGTCAAATTGAAGCAAAACACATTGTTGGAGTGTCAGAATGCATAGATAGAAGGCAAATGAGCGTTCCATGGCTTTATTTCGCTTAGTTGCTTACTCTTGAGTAGAACTGCATATTCACTCCAGGAATAATCACCTTTGTCAAATGAGTCAAATTGAAGCAAAACACATTGTTGGAGTGTCAGAATGCATAGATAGAAGGCAAATGAGCGTTCCATGGCTTTATTTCGCTTAGTTGCTTACTCTTGAGTAGAACTGCATATTCACTCCAGGAATACGCACCTTTGTCAAATGAGTCAAATTGAAGCAAAACACATTGTTGGAGTGTCAGAATGCATAGATAGAAGGCAAATAAGCGTTCCATGGCTTTATTTCGCTTAGTTGCTTACTCTTGAGTAGAACTGCATATTCACTCCAGGAATAAGCACATTTGTCAAATGAGTCAAATTGAAGCAAAACACATTGTTGGAGTGTCAGAATGCATAGATAGAAGGCAAATAAGCGTTCCATGGCTTTATTTCGCTTAGTTGCTTACTCTTGAGTAGAACTGCATATTCACTCCAGGAATAAACACATTTGTCAAATGAGTCAAATTGAAGCAAAACACATTGTTGGAGTGTCAGAATGCATAGATAGAAGGCAAATAAGCGTTCCATGGCTTTATTTCGCTTAGTTGCTTACTCTTGAGTAGAACTGCATATTCACTCCAGGAATACGCACCTTTGTCAAATGAGTCAAATTGAAGCAAAACACATTGTTGGAGTGTCAGAATGCATAGATAGAAGGCAAATGAGCGTTCCATGGCTTTATTTCGCTTAGTTGCTTACTCTTGAGTAGAACTGCATATTCACTCCAGGAATAAGCACATTTGTTAAATGAGTCAAATTGAAGCAGAACACATTGTTGGAGTGTCAGAATGCATAGATAGAAGGCAAATAAGCGTTCCATGGCTTTATTTCGCTTAGTTGCTTACTCTTGAGTAGAACTGCATATTCACTCCAGGAATAAGCACCTTTGTCAAATGAGTCAAATTGAAGCAAAACACATTGTTGGAGTGTCAGAATGCATAGATAGAAGGCAAATAAGCGTTCCATGGCTTTATTTCGCTTCGTTGCTTACTCTTGAGTAGAACTGCATATTCACTCCAGGAATACGCACCTTTGTCAAATGAGTCAAATTGAAGCAAAACACATTGTTGGAGTGTCAGAATGCATAGATAGAAGGCAAATAAGCGTTCCATGGCTTTATTTCGCTTAGTTGCTTACTCTTGAGTAGAACTGCATATTCACTCCAGGAATAAACACATTTGTCAAATGAGTCAAATTGAAGCAAAACACATTGTTGGAGTGTCAGAATGCATAGATAGAAGGCAAATAAGCGTTCCATGGCTTTATTTCGCTTAGTTGCTTACTCTTGAGTAGAACTGCATATTCACTCCAGGAATACGCACCTTTGTCAAATGAGTCAAATTGAAGCAAAACACATTGTTGGAGTGTCAGAATGCATAGATAGAAGGCAAATGAGCGTTCCATGGCTTTATTTCGCTTAGTTGCTTACTCTTGAGTAGAACTGCATATTCACTCCAGGAATACGCACCTTTGTGAAATGAGTCAAATTGAAGCAAAACACATTGTTGGAGTTTCAGAATGCATAGATAGAAGGCAAATGAGCGTTCCATGGCTTTATTTCGCTTAGTTGCTTACTCTTGAGTAGAACTGCATATTCACTCCAGGAATAAACACATTTGTCAAATGAGTCAAATTGAAGCAAAACACATTGTTGGAGTGTCAGAATGCATAGATAGAAGGCAAATAAGCGTTCCATGGCTTTATTTCGCTTAGTTGCTTACTCTTGAGTAGAACTGCATATTCACTCCAGGAATAAACACATTTGTCAAATGAGTCAAATTGAAGCAAAACACATTGTTGGAGTGTCAGAATGCATAGATAGAAGGCAAATAAGCGTTCCATGGCTTTATTTCGCTTAGTTGCTTACTCTTGAGTAGAACTGCATATTCACTCCAGGAATACGCACCTTTGTCAAATGAGTCAAATTGAAGCAAAACACATTGTTGGAGTGTCAGAATGCATAGATAGAAGGCAAATGAGCGTTCCATGGCTTTATTTCGCTTAGTTGCTTACTCTTGAGTAGAACTGCATATTCACTCCAGGAATAAGCACATTTGTTAAATGAGTCAAATTGAAGCAGAACACATTGTTGGAGTGTCAGAATGCATAGATAGAAGGCAAATAAGCGTTCCATGGCTTTATTTCGCTTAGTTGCTTACTCTTGAGTAGAACTGCATATTCACTCCAGGAATACGCACCTTTGTCAAATGAGTCAAATTGAAGCAGAACACATTGTTGGAGTGTCAGAATGCATAGATAGAAGGCAAATGAGCGTTCCATGGCTTTATTTCGCTTAGTTGCTTACTCTTGAGTAGAACTGCATATTCACTCCAGGAATACGCACCTTTGTCAAATGAGTCAAATTGAAGCAAAACACATTGTTGTAGTGTCAGAATGCATAGATAGAAGGCAAATAAGCGTTCCATGGCTTTATTTCGCTTAGTTGCTTACTCTTGAGTAGAACTGCATATTCACTCCAGGAATAAGCACATTTGTCAAATGAGTCAAATTGAAGCAAAACACATTGTTGGAGTGTCAGAATGCATAGATAGAAGGCGAATAAGCGTTCCATGGCTTTATTTCGCTTAGTTGCTTACTCTTGAGTAGAACTGCATATTCACTCCAGGAATAAGCACCTTTGTAAAATGAGTCAAATTGAAGCAAAACACATTGTTGGAGTGTCAGAATGCATAGATAGAAGGCGAATAAGCGTTCCATGGCTTTATTTCGCTTAGTTGCTTACTCTTGAGTAGAACTGCATATTCACTCCAGGAATACGCACCTTTGTCAAATGAGTCAAATTGAAGCAAAACACATTGTTGGAGTGTCAGAATGCATAGATAGAAGGCAAATAAGCGTTCCATGGCTTTATTTCGCTTAGTTGCTTACTCTTGAGTAGAACTGCATATTCACTCCAGGAATAAGCACATTTGTTAAATGAGTCAAATTGAAGCAAAACACATTGTTGGAGTGTCAGAATGCATAGATAGAAGGCAAATAAGCGTTCCATGGCTTTATTTCGCTTAGTTGCTTACTCTTGAGTAGAACTGCATATTCACTCCAGGAAAAAACACATTTGTCAAATGAGTCAAATTGAAGCAGAACACATTGTTGGAGTGTCAGAATGCATAGATAGAAGGCAAATAAGCGTTCCATGGCTTTATTTCGCTTAGTTGCTTACTCTTGAGTAGAACTGCATATTCACTCCAGGAATAAGCACATTTGTCAAATGAGTCAAATTGAAGCAGAACACATTGTTGGAGTGTCAGAATGCGTAGATAGAAGGCAAATAAGCGTTCCATGGCTTTATTTCGCTTAGTTGCTTACTCTTGAGTAGAACTGCATATTCACTCCAGGAATACGCACCTTTGTCAAATGAGTCAAATTGAAGCAAAACACATTGTTGGAGTGTCAGAATGCATAGATAGAAGGCAAATGAGCGTTCCATGGCTTTATTTCGCTTTGTTGCTTACTCTTGAGTAGAACTGCATATTCACTCCAGGAATACGCACTTGTCAAATGAGTCAAATTGAAGCAAAACACATTGTTGGAGTGTCAGAATGCATAGATAGAAGGCAAATAAGCGTTCCATGGCTTTATTTCGCTTAGTTGCTTACTCTTGAGTAGAACTGCATATTCACTCCAGGAATAAGCACATTTGTCAAATGAGTCAAATTGAAGCAAAACACATTGTTGGAGTGTCAGAATGCATAGATAGAAGGCAAATAAGCGTTCCATGGCTTTATTTCGCTTAGTTGCTTACTCTTGAGTAGAACTGCATATTCACTCCAGGAATAAACACATTTGTCAAATGAGTCAAATTGAAGCAAAACACATTGTTGGAGTGTCAGAATGCATAGATAGAAGGCAAATAAGCGTTCCACGGCTTTATTTCGCTTAGTTGCTTACTCTTGAGTAGAACTGCATATTCACTCCAGGAATAAACACCTTTGTTAAATGAGTCAAATTGAAGCAAAACACATTGTTGGAGTGTCAGAATGCATAGATAGAAGGCAAATAAGCGTTCCATGGCTTTATTTCGCTTAGTTGCTTACTCTTGAGTAGAACTGCATATTCACTCCAGAAATAAACACATTTGTCAAATGGAGTCAAATTGAAGCAAAACACATTGTTGGAGTGTCAGAATGCATAGATAGAAGGCAAATAAGCGTTCCACGGCTTTATTTCGCTTAGTTGCTTACTCTTGAGTAGAACTGCATATTCACTCCAGGAATAAACACCTTTGTTAAATGAGTCAAATTGAAGCAAAACACATTGTTGGAGTGTCAGAATGCATAGATAGAAGGCAAATAAGCGTTCCATGGCTTTATTTCGCTTAGTTGCTTACTCTTGAGTAGAACTGCATATTCACTCCAGGAATAAACACATTTGTCAAATGAGTCAAATTGAAGCAAAACACATTGTTGGAGTGTCAGAATGCATAGATAGAAGGCAAATAAGCGTTCCATGGCTTTATTTCGCTTAGTTGCTTACTCTTGAGTAGAACTGCATATTCACTCCAGGAATACGCACCTTTGTCAAATGAGTCAAATTGAAGCAAAACACATTGTTGGAGTGTCAGAATGCATAGATAGAAGGCAAATGAGCGTTCCATGGCTTTATTTCGCTTAGTTGCTAACTCTTGAGTAGAACTGCATATTCACTCCAGGAATACGCACCTTTGTCAAATGAGTCAAATTGAAGCAAAACACATTGTTGGAGTGTCAGAATGCATAGATAGAAGGCAAATAAGCGTTCCATGGCTTTATTTCGCTTAGTTGCTTACTCTTGAGTAGAACTGCATATTCACTCCAGGAATAAGCACATTTGTCAAATGAGTCAAATTGAAGCAAAACACATTGTTGGAGTGTCAGAATGCATAGATAGAAGGCAAATAAGCGTTCCACGGCTTTATTTCGCTTAGTTGCTTACTCTTGAGTAGAACTGCATATTCACTCCAGGAATAAACACCTTTGTTAAATGAGTCAAATTGAAGCAAAACACATTGTTGGAGTGTCAGAATGCATAGATAGAAGGCAAATAAGCGTTCCATGGCTTTATTTCGCTTAGTTGCTTACTCTTGAGTAGAACTGCATATTCATTCCAGGAATAAGCACATTTGTCAAATGAGTCAAATTGAAGCAAAACACATTGTTGGAGTGTCAGAATGCATAGATAGAAGGCAAATAAGCGTTCCACGGCTTTATTTCGCTTAGTTGCTTACTCTTGAGTAGAACTGCATATTCACTCCAGGAATAAACACCTTTGTTAAATGAGTCAAATTGAAGCAAAACACATTGTTGGAGTGTCAGAATGCATAGATAGAAGGCAAATAAGCGTTCCATGGCTTTATTTCGCTTAGTTGCTTACTCTTGAGTAGAACTGCATATTCACTCCAGAAATAAACACATTTGTCAAATGGAGTCAAATTGAAGCAAAACACATTGTTGGAGTGTCAGAATGCATAGATAGAAGGCAAATAAGCGTTCCATGGCTTTATTTCGCTTAGTTGCTTACTCTTGAGTAGAACTGCATATTCACTCCAGGAATAAGCACATTTGTCAAATGAGTCGAATTGAAGCAAAACACATTGTTGGAGTGTCAGAATGCATAGATAGAAGGCAAATAAGCGTTCCATGGCTTTATTTCGCTTAGTTGCTTACTCTTGAGTAGAACTGCATATTCACTCCAGGAATAAACACATTTGTCAAATGAGTCAAATTGAAGCAAAACACATTGTTGGAGTGTCAGAATGCATATATAGAAGGCAAATAAGCGTTCCATGGCTTTATTTCGCTTAGTTGCTTACTCTTGAGTAGAACTGCATATTCACTCCAGGAATAAGCACATTTGTAAAATGAGTCAAATTGAAGCAAAACACATTGTTGGAGTGTCAGAATGCATAGATAGAAGGCAAATGAGCGTTCCATGGCTTTATTTCGCTTAGTTGCTTACTCTTGAGTAGAACTGCATATTCACTCCAGGAATACGCACCTTTGTCAAATGAGTCAAATTGAAGCAAAACACATTGTTGGAGTGTCAGAATGCATAGATAGAAGGCAAATAAGCGTTCCATGGCTTTATTTCGCTTAGTTGCTTACTCTTGAGTAGAACTGCATATTCACTCCAGGAATAAGCACATTTGTCAAATGAGTCAAATTGAAGCAAAACACATTGTTGGAGTGTCAGAATGCATAGATAGAAGGCAAATAAGCGTTCCACGGCTTTATTTCGCTTAGTTGCTTACTCTTGAGTAGAACTGCATATTCACTCCAGGAATAAACACCTTTGTTAAATGAGTCAAATTGAAGCAAAACACATTGTTGGAGTGTCAGAATGCATAGATAGAAGGCAAATAAGCGTTCCATGGCTTTATTTCGCTTAGTTGCTTACTCTTGAGTAGAACTGCATATTCATTCCAGGAATAAGCACATTTGTCAAATGAGTCAAATTGAAGCAAAACACATTGTTGGAGTGTCAGAATGCATAGATAGAAGGCAAATAAGCGTTCCACGGCTTTATTTCGCTTAGTTGCTTACTCTTGAGTAGAACTGCATATTCACTCCAGGAATAAACACCTTTGTTAAATGAGTCAAATTGAAGCAAAACACATTGTTGGAGTGTCAGAATGCATAGATAGAAGGCAAATAAGCGTTCCATGGCTTTATTTCGCTTAGTTGCTTACTCTTGAGTAGAACTGCATATTCACTCCAGAAATAAACACATTTGTCAAATGGAGTCAAATTGAAGCAAAACACATTGTTGGAGTGTCAGAATGCATAGATAGAAGGCAAATAAGCGTTCCATGGCTTTATTTCGCTTAGTTGCTTACTCTTGAGTAGAACTGCATATTCACTCCAGGAATAAGCACATTTGTCAAATGAGTCGAATTGAAGCAAAACACATTGTTGGAGTGTCAGAATGCATAGATAGAAGGCAAATAAGCGTTCCATGGCTTTATTTCGCTTAGTTGCTTACTCTTGAGTAGAACTGCATATTCACTCCAGGAATAAACACATTTGTCAAATGAGTCAAATTGAAGCAAAACACATTGTTGGAGTGTCAGAATGCATATATAGAAGGCAAATAAGCGTTCCATGGCTTTATTTCGCTTAGTTGCTTACTCTTGAGTAGAACTGCATATTCACTCCAGGAATAAGCACATTTGTAAAATGAGTCAAATTGAAGCAAAACACATTGTTGGAGTGTCAGAATGCATAGATAGAAGGCAAATGAGCGTTCCATGGCTTTATTTCGCTTAGTTGCTTACTCTTGAGTAGAACTGCATATTCACTCCAGGAATACGCACCTTTGTCAAATGAGTCAAATTGAAGCAAAACACATTGTTGGAGTGTCAGAATGCATAGATAGAAGGCAAATAAGCGTTCCATGGCTTTATTTCGCTTAGTTGCTTACTCTTGAGTAGAACTGCATATTCACTCCAGGAATAAGCACATTTGTCAAATGAGTCAAATTGAAGCAAAACACATTGTTGGAGTGTCAGAATGCATAGATAGAAGGCAAATAAGCGTTCCATGGCTTTATTTCGCTTAGTTGCTTACTCTTGAGTAGAACTGCATATTCACTCCAGGAATAAGCACATTTGTCAAATGAGTCAAATTGAAGCAAAACACATTGTTGGAGTGTCAGAATGCATAGATAGAAGGCAAATAAGCGTTCCATGGCTTTATTTCGCTTAGTTGCTTACTCTTGAGTAGAACTGCATATTCACTCCAGGAATAAACACATTTGTCAAATGAGTCAAATTGAAGCAAAACACATTGTTGGAGTGTCAGAATGCATAGATAGAAGGCAAATAAGCGTTCCACGGCTTTATTTCGCTTAGTTGCTTACTCTTGAGTAGAACTGCATATTCACTCCAGGAATAAACACCTTTGTTAAATGAGTCAAATTGAAGCAAAACACATTGTTGGAGTGTCAGAATGCATAGAGAGAAGGCAAATAAGCGTTCCATGGCTTTATTTCGCTTAGTTGCTTACTCTTGAGTAGAACTGCATATTCACTCCAGGAATACGCACCTTTGTCAAATGAGTCAAATTGAAGCAAAACACATTGTTGGAGTGTCAGAATGCATAGATAGAAGGCAAATGAGCGTTCCATGGCTTTATTTCGCTTTGTTGCTTACTCTTGAGTAGAACTGCATATTCACTCCAGGAATACGCACTTGTCAAATGAGTCAAATTGAAGCAAAACACATTGTTGGAGTGTCAGAATGCATAGATAGAAGGCAAATAAGCGTTCCATGGCTTTATTTCGCTTAGTTGCTTACTCTTGAGTAGAACTGCATATTCACTCCAGGAATAAGCACATTTGTCAAATGAGTCAAATTGAAGCAAAACACATTGTTGGAGTGTCAGAATGCATAGATAGAAGGCAAATAAGCGTTCCATGGCTTTATTTCGCTTAGTTGCTTACTCTTGAGTAGAACTGCATATTCACTCCAGGAATAAACACATTTGTCAAATGAGTCAAATTGAAGCAAAACACATTGTTGGAGTGTCAGAATGCATAGATAGAAGGCAAATAAGCGTTCCACGGCTTTATTTCGCTTAGTTGCTTACTCTTGAGTAGAACTGCATATTCACTCCAGGAATAAACACCTTTGTTAAATGAGTCAAATTGAAGCAAAACACATTGTTGGAGTGTCAGAATGCATAGATAGAAGGCAAATAAGCGTTCCATGGCTTTATTTCGCTTAGTTGCTTACTCTTGAGTAGAACTGCATATTCACTCCAGAAATAAACACATTTGTCAAATGGAGTCAAATTGAAGCAAAACACATTGTTGGAGTGTCAGAATGCATAGATAGAAGGCAAATAAGCGTTCCACGGCTTTATTTCGCTTAGTTGCTTACTCTTGAGTAGAACTGCATATTCACTCCAGGAATAAACACCTTTGTTAAATGAGTCAAATTGAAGCAAAACACATTGTTGGAGTGTCAGAATGCATAGATAGAAGGCAAATAAGCGTTCCATGGCTTTATTTCGCTTAGTTGCTTACTCTTGAGTAGAACTGCATATTCACTCCAGGAATAAACACATTTGTCAAATGAGTCAAATTGAAGCAAAACACATTGTTGGAGTGTCAGAATGCATAGATAGAAGGCAAATAAGCGTTCCATGGCTTTATTTCGCTTAGTTGCTTACTCTTGAGTAGAACTGCATATTCACTCCAGGAATACGCACCTTTGTCAAATGAGTCAAATTGAAGCAAAACACATTGTTGGAGTGTCAGAATGCATAGATAGAAGGCAAATGAGCGTTCCATGGCTTTATTTCGCTTAGTTGCTAACTCTTGAGTAGAACTGCATATTCACTCCAGGAATACGCACCTTTGTCAAATGAGTCAAATTGAAGCAAAACACATTGTTGGAGTGTCAGAATGCATAGATAGAAGGCAAATAAGCGTTCCATGGCTTTATTTCGCTTAGTTGCTTACTCTTGAGTAGAACTGCATATTCACTCCAGGAATAAGCACATTTGTCAAATGAGTCAAATTGAAGCAAAACACATTGTTGGAGTGTCAGAATGCATAGATAGAAGGCAAATAAGCGTTCCACGGCTTTATTTCGCTTAGTTGCTTACTCTTGAGTAGAACTGCATATTCACTCCAGGAATAAACACCTTTGTTAAATGAGTCAAATTGAAGCAAAACACATTGTTGGAGTGTCAGAATGCATAGATAGAAGGCAAATAAGCGTTCCATGGCTTTATTTCGCTTAGTTGCTTACTCTTGAGTAGAACTGCATATTCATTCCAGGAATAAGCACATTTGTCAAATGAGTCAAATTGAAGCAAAACACATTGTTGGAGTGTCAGAATGCATAGATAGAAGGCAAATAAGCGTTCCACGGCTTTATTTCGCTTAGTTGCTTACTCTTGAGTAGAACTGCATATTCACTCCAGGAATAAACACCTTTGTTAAATGAGTCAAATTGAAGCAAAACACATTGTTGGAGTGTCAGAATGCATAGATAGAAGGCAAATAAGCGTTCCATGGCTTTATTTCGCTTAGTTGCTTACTCTTGAGTAGAACTGCATATTCACTCCAGAAATAAACACATTTGTCAAATGGAGTCAAATTGAAGCAAAACACATTGTTGGAGTGTCAGAATGCATAGATAGAAGGCAAATAAGCGTTCCATGGCTTTATTTCGCTTAGTTGCTTACTCTTGAGTAGAACTGCATATTCACTCCAGGAATAAGCACATTTGTCAAATGAGTCGAATTGAAGCAAAACACATTGTTGGAGTGTCAGAATGCATAGATAGAAGGCAAATAAGCGTTCCATGGCTTTATTTCGCTTAGTTGCTTACTCTTGAGTAGAACTGCATATTCACTCCAGGAATAAACACATTTGTCAAATGAGTCAAATTGAAGCAAAACACATTGTTGGAGTGTCAGAATGCATATATAGAAGGCAAATAAGCGTTCCATGGCTTTATTTCGCTTAGTTGCTTACTCTTGAGTAGAACTGCATATTCACTCCAGGAATAAGCACATTTGTAAAATGAGTCAAATTGAAGCAAAACACATTGTTGGAGTGTCAGAATGCATAGATAGAAGGCAAATGAGCGTTCCATGGCTTTATTTCGCTTAGTTGCTTACTCTTGAGTAGAACTGCATATTCACTCCAGGAATACGCACCTTTGTCAAATGAGTCAAATTGAAGCAAAACACATTGTTGGAGTGTCAGAATGCATAGATAGAAGGCAAATAAGCGTTCCATGGCTTTATTTCGCTTAGTTGCTTACTCTTGAGTAGAACTGCATATTCACTCCAGGAATAAGCACATTTGTCAAATGAGTCAAATTGAAGCAAAACACATTGTTGGAGTGTCAGAATGCATAGATAGAAGGCAAATAAGCGTTCCATGGCTTTATTTCGCTTAGTTGCTTACTCTTGAGTAGAACTGCATATTCACTCCAGGAATAAACACATTTGTCAAATGAGTCAAATTGAAGCAAAACACATTGTTGGAGTGTCAGAATGCATAGATAGAAGGCAAATAAGCGTTCCATGGCTTTATTTCGCTTAGTTGCTTACTCTTGAGTAGAACTGCATAATTCACTCCAGGAATACGCACCTTTGTCAAATGAGTCAAATTGAAGCAAAACACATTGTTGGAGTGTCAGAATGCATAGATAGAAGGCAAATGAGCGTTCCATGGCTTTATTTCGCTTTGTTGCTTACTCTTGAGTAGAACTGCATATTCACTCCAGGAATACGCACTTGTCAAATGAGTCAAATTGAAGCAAAACACATTGTTGGAGTGTCAGAATGCATAGATAGAAGGCAAATAAGCGTTCCATGGCTTTATTTCGCTTAGTTGCTTACTCTTGAGTAGAACTGCATATTCACTCCAGGAATAAGCACATTTGTCAAATGAGTCAAATTGAAGCAAAACACATTGTTGGAGTGTCAGAATGCATAGATAGAAGGCAAATAAGCGTTCCATGGCTTTATTTCGCTTAGTTGCTTACTCTTGAGTAGAACTGCATATTCACTCCAGGAATAAACACATTTGTCAAATGAGTCAAATTGAAGCAAAACACATTGTTGGAGTGTCAGAATGCATAGATAGAAGGCAAATAAGCGTTCCACGGCTTTATTTCGCTTAGTTGCTTACTCTTGAGTAGAACTGCATATTCACTCCAGGAATAAACACCTTTGTTAAATGAGTCAAATTGAAGCAAAACACATTGTTGGAGTGTCAGAATGCATAGATAGAAGGCAAATAAGCGTTCCATGGCTTTATTTCGCTTAGTTGCTTACTCTTGAGTAGAACTGCATATTCACTCCAGAAATAAACACATTTGTCAAATGGAGTCAAATTGAAGCAAAACACATTGTTGGAGTGTCAGAATGCATAGATAGAAGGCAAATAAGCGTTCCATGGCTTTATTTCGCTTAGTTGCTTACTCTTGAGTAGAACTGCATATTCACTCCAGGAATAAGCACATTTGTCAAATGAGTCGAATTGAAGCAAAACACATTGTTGGAGTGTCAGAATGCATAGATAGAAGGCAAATAAGCGTTCCATGGCTTTATTTCGCTTAGTTGCTTACTCTTGAGTAGAACTGCATATTCACTCCAGGAATAAACACATTTGTCAAATGAGTCAAATTGAAGCAAAACACATTGTTGGAGTGTCAGAATGCATATATAGAAGGCAAATAAGCGTTCCATGGCTTTATTTCGCTTAGTTGCTTACTCTTGAGTAGAACTGCATATTCACTCCAGGAATAAGCACATTTGTAAAATGAGTCAAATTGAAGCAAAACACATTGTTGGAGTGTCAGAATGCATAGATAGAAGGCAAATGAGCGTTCCATGGCTTTATTTCGCTTAGTTGCTTACTCTTGAGTAGAAGTGCATATTCACTCCAGGAATACGCACCTTTGTCAAATGAGTCAAATTGAAGCAAAACACATTGTTGGAGTGTCAGAATGCATAGAGAGAAGGCAAATAAGCGTTCCATGGCTTTATTTCGCTTAGTTGCTTACTCTTGAGTAGAACTGCATATTCACTCCAGGAATAAGCACATTTGTCAAATGAGTCAAATTGAAGCAGAACACATTGTTGGAGTGTCAGAATGCATAGATAGAAGGCAAATAAGCGTTCCATGGCTTTATTTCGCTTAGTTGCTTACTCTTGAGTAGAACTGCATATTCACTCCAGGAATAAACACATTTGTCAAATGAGTCAAATTGAAGCAAAACACATTGTTGGAGTGTCAGAATGCATAGATAGAAGGCAAATAAGCGTTCCATGGCTTTATTTCGGTTAGTTGCTTACTCTTGAGTAGAACTGCATATTCACTCCAGGAATACGCACCTTTGTCAAATGAGTCAAATTGAAGCAAAACACATTGTTGGAATGTCAGAATGCATAGATAGAAGGCAAATAAGCGTTCCATGGCTTTATTTCGCTTAGTTGCTTACTCTTGAGTAGAACTGCATATTCACTCCAGGAATAATCACATTTGTCAAATGAGTCAAATTGAAGCAAAACACATTGTTGGAGTGTCAGAATGCATAGATAGAAGGCAAATAAGCGTTCCATGGCTTTATTTCGCTTAGTTGCTTACTCTTGAGTAGAACTGCATATTCACTCCAGGAATAAGCACATTTGTAAAATGAGTCAAATTGAAGCAAAACACATTGTTGGAGTGTCAGAATGCATAGATAGATGGCAAATAAGCGTTCCATGGCTTTATTTCGCTTAGTTGCTTACTCTTGAGTAGAACTGCATATTCACTCCAGGAATACGCACCTTTGTCAAATGAGTCAAATTGAAGCAAAACACATTGTTGGAGTGTCAGAATGCATAGATAGAAGGCAAATGAGCGTTCCATGGCTTTATTTCGCTTAGTTGCTTACTCTTGAGTAGAACTGCATATTCACTCCAGGAATACGCACCTTTGTCAAATGAGTCAAATTGAAGCAAAACACATTGTTGGAGTGTCAGAATGCATAGATAGAAGGCAAATAAGCGTTCCATGGCTTTATTTCGCTTAGTTGCTTACTCTTGAGTAGAACTGCATATTCACTCCAGGAATACGCACCTTTGTCAAATGAGTCAAATTGAAGCAAAACACATTGTTGGAATGTCAGAATGCATAGATAGAAGGCAAATAAGCGTTCCATGGCTTTATTTCGCTTAGTTGCTTACTCTTGAGTAGAACTGCATATTCACTCCAGGAATAATCACATTTGTCAAATGAGTCAAATTGAAGCAAAACACATTGTTGGAGTGTCAGAATGCATAGATAGAAGGCAAATAAGCGTTCCATGGCTTTATTTCGCTTAGTTGCTTACTCTTGAGTAGAACTGCATATTCACTCCAGGAATAAGCACATTTGTAAAATGAGTCAAATTGAAGCAAAACACATTGTTGGAGTGTCAGAATGCATAGATAGATGGCAAATAAGCGTTCCATGGCTTTATTTCGCTTAGTTGCTTACTCTTGAGTAGAACTGCATATTCACTCCAGGAATACGCACCTTTGTCAAATGAGTCAAATTGAAGCAAAACACATTGTTGGAGTGTCAGAATGCATAGATAGAAGGCAAATGAGCGTTCCATGGCTTTATTTCGCTTAGTTGCTTACTCTTGAGTAGAACTGCATATTCACTCCAGGAATACGCACCTTTGTCAAATGAGTCAAATTGAAGCAAAACACATTGTTGGAGTGTCAGAATGCATAGATAGAAGGCAAATAAGCGTTCCATGGCTTTATTTCGCTTAGTTGCTTACTCTTGAGTAGAACTGCATATTCACTCCAGGAATAATCACCTTTGTCAAATGAGTCAAATTGAAGCAAAACACATTGTTGGAGTGTCAGAATGCATAGATAGAAGGCAAATGAGCGTTCCATGGCTTTATTTCGCTTAGTTGCTTACTCTTGAGTAGAACTGCATATTCACTCCAGGAATACGCACCTTTGTCAAATGAGTCAAATTGAAGCAAAACACATTGTTGGAGTGTCAGAATGCATAGATAGAAGGCAAATAAGCGTTCCATGGCTTTATTTCGCTTAGTTGCTTACTCTTGAGTAGAACTGCATATTCACTCCAGGAATAAGCACATTTGTCAAATGAGTCAAATTGAAGCAAAACACATTGTTGGAGTGTCAGAATGCATAGATAGAAGGCAAATAAGCGTTCCATGGCTTTATTTCGCTTAGTTGCTTACTCTTGAGTAGAACTGCATATTCACTCCAGGAATAAACACATTTGTCAAATGAGTCAAATTGAAGCAAAACACATTGTTGGAGTGTCAGAATGCATAGATAGAAGGCAAATAAGCGTTCCATGGCTTTATTTCGCTTAGTTGCTTACTCTTGAGTAGAACTGCATATTCACTCCAGGAATACGCACCTTTGTCAAATGAGTCAAATTGAAGCAAAACACATTGTTGGAGTGTCAGAATGCATAGATAGAAGGCAAATGAGCGTTCCATGGCTTTATTTCGCTTAGTTGCTTACTCTTGAGTAGAACTGCATATTCACTCCAGGAATAAGCACATTTGTTAAATGAGTCAAATTGAAGCAGAACACATTGTTGGAGTGTCAGAATGCATAGATAGAAGGCAAATAAGCGTTCCATGGCTTTATTTCGCTTAGTTGCTTACTCTTGAGTAGAACTGCATATTCACTCCAGGAATAAGCACCTTTGTCAAATGAGTCAAATTGAAGCAAAACACATTGTTGGAGTGTCAGAATGCATAGATAGAAGGCAAATAAGCGTTCCATGGCTTTATTTCGCTTCGTTGCTTACTCTTGAGTAGAACTGCATATTCACTCCAGGAATACGCACCTTTGTCAAATGAGTCAAATTGAAGCAAAACACATTGTTGGAGTGTCAGAATGCATAGATAGAAGGCAAATAAGCGTTCCATGGCTTTATTTCGCTTAGTTGCTTACTCTTGAGTAGAACTGCATATTCACTCCAGGAATAAACACATTTGTCAAATGAGTCAAATTGAAGCAAAACACATTGTTGGAGTGTCAGAATGCATAGATAGAAGGCAAATAAGCGTTCCATGGCTTTATTTCGCTTAGTTGCTTACTCTTGAGTAGAACTGCATATTCACTCCAGGAATACGCACCTTTGTCAAATGAGTCAAATTGAAGCAAAACACATTGTTGGAGTGTCAGAATGCATAGATAGAAGGCAAATGAGCGTTCCATGGCTTTATTTCGCTTAGTTGCTTACTCTTGAGTAGAACTGCATATTCACTCCAGGAATACGCACCTTTGTGAAATGAGTCAAATTGAAGCAAAACACATTGTTGGAGTTTCAGAATGCATAGATAGAAGGCAAATGAGCGTTCCATGGCTTTATTTCGCTTAGTTGCTTACTCTTGAGTAGAACTGCATATTCACTCCAGGAATAAACACATTTGTCAAATGAGTCAAATTGAAGCAAAACACATTGTTGGAGTGTCAGAATGCATAGATAGAAGGCAAATAAGCGTTCCATGGCTTTATTTCGCTTAGTTGCTTACTCTTGAGTAGAACTGCATATTCACTCCAGGAATAAACACATTTGTCAAATGAGTCAAATTGAAGCAAAACACATTGTTGGAGTGTCAGAATGCATAGATAGAAGGCAAATAAGCGTTCCATGGCTTTATTTCGCTTAGTTGCTTACTCTTGAGTAGAACTGCATATTCACTCCAGGAATACGCACCTTTGTCAAATGAGTCAAATTGAAGCAAAACACATTGTTGGAGTGTCAGAATGCATAGATAGAAGGCAAATGAGCGTTCCATGGCTTTATTTCGCTTAGTTGCTTACTCTTGAGTAGAACTGCATATTCACTCCAGGAATAAGCACATTTGTTAAATGAGTCAAATTGAAGCAGAACACATTGTTGGAGTGTCAGAATGCATAGATAGAAGGCAAATAAGCGTTCCATGGCTTTATTTCGCTTAGTTGCTTACTCTTGAGTAGAACTGCATATTCACTCCAGGAATACGCACCTTTGTCAAATGAGTCAAATTGAAGCAGAACACATTGTTGGAGTGTCAGAATGCATAGATAGAAGGCAAATGAGCGTTCCATGGCTTTATTTCGCTTAGTTGCTTACTCTTGAGTAGAACTGCATATTCACTCCAGGAATACGCACCTTTGTAAAATGAGTCAAATTGAAGCAAAACACATTGTTGGAGTGTCAGAATGCATAGATAGAAGGCGAATAAGCGTTCCATGGCTTTATTTCGCTTAGTTGCTTACTCTTGAGTAGAACTGCATATTCACTCCAGGAATACGCACCTTTGTCAAATGAGTCAAATTGAAGCAAAACACATTGTTGGAGTGTCAGAATGCATAGATAGAAGGCAAATAAGCGTTCCATGGCTTTATTTCGCTTAGTTGCTTACTCTTGAGTAGAACTGCATATTCACTCCAGGAATAAGCACATTTGTTAAATGAGTCAAATTGAAGCAAAACACATTGTTGGAGTGTCAGAATGCATAGATAGAAGGCAAATAAGCGTTCCATGGCTTTATTTCGCTTAGTTGCTTACTCTTGAGTAGAACTGCATATTCACTCCAGGAAAAAACACATTTGTCAAATGAGTCAAATTGAAGCAGAACACATTGTTGGAGTGTCAGAATGCATAGATAGAAGGCAAATAAGCGTTCCATGGCTTTATTTCGCTTAGTTGCTTACTCTTGAGTAGAACTGCATATTCACTCCAGGAATAAGCACATTTGTCAAATGAGTCAAATTGAAGCAGAACACATTGTTGGAGTTTCAGAATGCGTAGATAGAAGGCAAATAAGCGTTCCATGGCTTTATTTCGCTTAGTTGCTTACTCTTGAGTAGAACTGCATATTCACTCCAGGAATAAGCACCTTTGTAAAATGAGTCAAATTGAAGCAAAACACATTGTTGGAGTGTCAGAATGCATAGATAGAAGGCGAATAAGCGTTCCATGGCTTTATTTCGCTTAGTTGCTTACTCTTGAGTAGAAGTGCATATTCACTCCAGGAATACGCACCTTTGTCAAATGAGTCAAATTGAAGCAAAACACATTGTTGGAGTGTCCGAATGCATAGATAGAAGGCAAATAAGCGTTCCATGGCTTTATTTCGCTTAGTTGCTTACTCTTGAGTAGAACTGCATATTCACTCCAGGAATAAGCACCTTTGTAAAATGAGTCAAATTGAAGCAGAACACATTGTTGGAGTGTCAGAATGCATAGATAGAAGGCGAATAAGCGTTCCATGGCTTTATTTCGCTTAGTTGCTTACTCTTGAGTAGAAGTGCATATTCACTCCAGGAATAAACACATTTGTCAAATGAGTCAAATTGAAGCAAAACACATTGTTGGAGTGTCAGAATGCATAGATAGAAGGCAAATAAGCGTTCCATGGCTTTATTTCGCTTAGTTGCTTACTCTTGAGTAGAACTGCATATTCACTCCAGGAATACGCACCTTTGTCAAATGAGTCAAATTGAAGCAAAACACATTGTTGGAGTGTCAGAATGCATAGATAGAAGGCAAATAAGCGTTCCATGGCTTTATTTCGCTTAGTTGCTTACTCTTGAGTAGAACTGCATATTCACTCCAGGAATAATCACCTTTGTCAAATGAGTCAAATTGAAGCAAAACACATTGTTGGAGTGTCAGAATGCATAGATAGAAGGCAAATGAGCGTTCCATGGCTTTATTTCGCTTAGTTGCTTACTCTTGAGTAGAACTGCATATTCACTCCAGGAATACGCACCTTTGTCAAATGAGTCAAATTGAAGCAAAACACATTGTTGGAGTGTCAGAATGCATAGATAGAAGGCAAATAAGCGTTCCATGGCTTTATTTCGCTTAGTTGCTTACTCTTGAGTAGAACTGCATATTCACTCCAGGAATAAACACATTTGTCAAATGAGTCAAATTGAAGCAAAACACATTGTTGGAGTGTCAGAATGCATAGATAGAAGGCAAATAAGCGTTCCATGGCTTTATTTCGCTTAGTTGCTTACTCTTGAGTAGAACTGCATATTCACTCCAGGAATACGCACCTTTGTCAAATGAGTCAAATTGAAGCAAAACACATTGTTGGAGTGTCAGAATGCATAGATAGAAGGCAAATGAGCGTTCCATGGCTTTATTTCGCTTAGTTGCTTACTCTTGAGTAGAACTGCATATTCACTCCAGGAATAAGCACATTTGTCAAATGAGTCAAATTGAAGCAGAACACATTGTTGGAGTGTCAGAATGCGTAGATAGAAGGCAAATAAGCGTTCCATGGCTTTATTTCGCTTAGTTGCTTACTCTTGAGTAGAACTGCATATTCACTCCAGGAATAAGCACCTTTGTAAAATGAGTCAAATTGAAGCAAAACACATTGTTGGAGTGTCAGAATGCATAGATAGAAGGCGAATAAGCGTTCCATGGCTTTATTTCGCTTAGTTGCTTACTCTTGAGTAGAAGTGCATATTCACTCCAGGAATACGCACCTTTGTCAAATGAGTCAAATTGAAGCAAAACACATTGTTGGAGTGTCCGAATGCATAGATAGAAGGCAAATAAGCGTTCCATGGCTTTATTTCGCTTAGTTGCTTACTCTTGAGTAGAATTGCATATTCACTCCAGGAATAAGCACCTTTGTAAAATGAGTCAAATTGAAGCAGAACACATTGTTGGAGTGTCAGAATGCATAGATAGAAGGCGAATAAGCGTTCCATGGCTTTATTTCGCTTAGTTGCTTACTCTTGAGTAGAAGTGCATATTCACTCCAGGAATAAACACATTTGTCAAATGAGTCAAATTGAAGCAAAACACATTGTTGGAGTGTCAGAATGCATAGATAGAAGGCAAATAAGCGTTCCATGGCTTTATTTCGCTTAGTTGCTTACTCTTGAGTAGAACTGCATATTCACTCCAGGAATACGCACCTTTGTCAAATGAGTCAAATTGAAGCAAAACACATTGTTGGAGTGTCAGAATGCATAGATAGAAGGCAAATAAGCGTTCCATGGCTTTATTTCGCTTAGTTGCTTACTCTTGAGTAGAACTGCATATTCACTCCAGGAATAATCACCTTTGTCAAATGAGTCAAATTGAAGCAAAACACATTGTTGGAGTGTCAGAATGCATAGATAGAAGGCAAATGAGCGTTCCATGGCTTTATTTCGCTTAGTTGCTTACTCTTGAGTAGAACTGCATATTCACTCCAGGAATACGCACCTTTGTCAAATGAGTCAAATTGAAGCAAAACACATTGTTGGAGTGTCAGAATGCATAGATAGAAGGCAAATAAGCGTTCCATGGCTTTATTTCGCTTAGTTGCTTACTCTTGAGTAGAACTGCATATTCACTCCAGGAATAAACACATTTGTCAAATGAGTCAAATTGAAGCAAAACACATTGTTGGAGTGTCAGAATGCATAGATAGAAGGCAAATAAGCGTTCCATGGCTTTATTTCGCTTAGTTGCTTACTCTTGAGTAGAACTGCATATTCACTCCAGGAATACGCACCTTTGTCAAATGAGTCAAATTGAAGCAAAACACATTGTTGGAGTGTCAGAATGCATAGATAGAAGGCAAATGAGCGTTCCATGGCTTTATTTCGCTTAGTTGCTTACTCTTGAGTAGAACTGCATATTCACTCCAGGAATAAGCACATTTGTCAAATGAGTCAAATTGAAGCAGAACACATTGTTGGAGTGTCAGAATGCGTAGATAGAAGGCAAATAAGCGTTCCATGGCTTTATTTCGCTTAGTTGCTTACTCTTGAGTAGAACTGCATATTCACTCCAGGAATAAGCACCTTTGTAAAATGAGTCAAATTGAAGCAAAACACATTGTTGGAGTGTCAGAATGCATAGATAGAAGGCGAATAAGCGTTCCATGGCTTTATTTCGCTTAGTTGCTTACTCTTGAGTAGAAGTGCATATTCACTCCAGGAATACGCACCTTTGTCAAATGAGTCAAATTGAAGCAAAACACATTGTTGGAGTGTCCGAATGCATAGATAGAAGGCAAATAAGCGTTCCATGGCTTTATTTCGCTTAGTTGCTTACTCTTGAGTAGAACTGCATATTCACTCCAGGAATAAGCACCTTTGTAAAATGAGTCAAATTGAAGCAGAACACATTGTTGGAGTGTCAGAATGCATAGATAGAAGGCAAATGAGCGTTCCATGGCTTTATTTCGCTTAGTTGCTTACTCTTGAGTAGAACTGCATATTCACTCCAGGAATACGCACCTTTGTCAAATGAGTCAAATTGAAGCAAAACACATTGTTGGAGTGTCAGAATGCATAGATAGAAGGCAAATAAGCGTTCCATGGCTTTATTTCGCTTAGTTGCTTACTCTTGAGTAGAACTGCATATTCACTCCAGGAATACGCACCTTTGTCAAATGAGTCAAATTGAAGCAAAACACATTGTTGGAGTGTCAGAATGCATAGATAGAAGGCAAATAAGCGTTCCATGGCTTTATTTCGCTTAGTTGCTTACTCTTGAGTAGAACTGCATATTCACTCCAGGAATAATCACCTTTGTCAAATGAGTCAAATTGAAGCAAAACACATTGTTGGAGTGTCAGAATGCATAGATAGAAGGCAAATGAGCGTTCCATGGCTTTATTTCGCTTAGTTGCTTACTCTTGAGTAGAACTGCATATTCACTCCAGGAATACGCACCTTTGTCAAATGAGTCAAATTGAAGCAAAACACATTGTTGGAGTGTCAGAATGCATAGATAGAAGGCAAATGAGCGTTCCATGGCTTTATTTCGCTTAGTTGCTTACTCTTGAGTAGAACTGCATATTCACTCCAGGAATAAGCACATTTGTCAAATGAGTCAAATTGAAGCAGAACACATTGTTGGAGTGTCAGAATGCGTAGATAGAAGGCAAATAAGCGTTCCATGGCTTTATTTCGCTTAGTTGCTTACTCTTGAGTAGAACTGCATATTCACTCCAGGAATAAGCACCTTTGTAAAATGAGTCAAATTGAAGCAAAACACATTGTTGGAGTGTCAGAATGCATAGATAGAAGGCGAATAAGCGTTCCATGGCTTTATTTCGCTTAGTTGCTTACTCTTGAGTAGAAGTGCATATTCACTCCAGGAATACGCACCTTTGTCAAATGAGTCAAATTGAAGCAAAACACATTGTTGGAGTGTCAGAATGCATAGATAGAAGGCGAATAAGCGTTCCATGGCTTTATTTCGCTTAGTTGCTTACTCTTGAGTAGAACTGCATATTCACTCCAGGAATACGCACCTTTGTCAAATGAGTCAAATTGAAGCAAAACACATTGTTGGAGTGTCAGAATGCATAGATAGAAGGCAAATAAGCGTTCCATGGCTTTATTTCGCTTAGTTGCTTACTCTTGAGTAGAACTGCATATTCACTCCAGGAAAAAACACATTTGTCAAATGAGTCAAATTGAAGCAGAACACATTGTTGGAGTGTCAGAATGCATAGATAGAAGGCAAATAAGCGTTCCATGGCTTTATTTCGCTTAGTTGCTTACTCTTGAGTAGAACTGCATATTCACTCCAGGAATAAGCACATTTGTCAAATGAGTCAAATTGAAGCAGAACACATTGTTGGAGTGTCAGAATGCGTAGATAGAAGGCAAATAAGCGTTCCATGGCTTTATTTCGCTTAGTTGCTTACTCTTGAGTAGAACTGCATATTCACTCCAGGAATAAGCACCTTTGTAAAATGAGTCAAATTGAAGCAAAACACATTGTTGGAGTGTCAGAATGCATAGATAGAAGGCGAATAAGCGTTCCATGGCTTTATTTCGCTTAGTTGCTTACTCTTGAGTAGAAGTGCATATTCACTCCAGGAATACGCACCTTTGTCAAATGAGTCAAATTGAAGCAAAACACATTGTTGGAGTGTCCGAATGCATAGATAGAAGGCAAATAAGCGTTCCATGGCTTTATTTCGCTTAGTTGCTTACTCTTGAGTAGAACTGCATATTCACTCCAGGAATAAGCACCTTTGTAAAATGAGTCAAATTGAAGCAGAACACATTGTTGGAGTGTCAGAATGCATAGATAGAAGGCAAATGAGCGTTCCATGGCTTTATTTCGCTTAGTTGCTTACTCTTGAGTAGAACTGCATATTCACTCCAGGAATACGCACCTTTGTCAAATGAGTCAAATTGAAGCAAAACACATTGTTGGAGTGTCAGAATGCATAGATAGAAGGCAAATAAGCGTTCCATGGCTTTATTTCGCTTAGTTGCTTACTCTTGAGTAGAACTGCATATTCACTCCAGGAATAAGCACATTTGTTAAATGAGTCAAATTGAAGCAAAACACATTGTTGGAGTGTCAGAATGCATAGATAGAAGGCAAATAAGCGTTCCATGGCTTTATTTCGCTTAGTTGCTTACTCTTGAGTAGAACTGCATATTCACTCCAGGAAAAAACACATTTGTCAAATGAGTCAAATTGAAGCAGAACACATTGTTGGAGTGTCAGAATGCATAGATAGAAGGCAAATAAGCGTTCCATGGCTTTATTTCGCTTAGTTGCTTACTCTTGAGTAGAACTGCATATTCACTCCAGGAAAAAACACATTTGTCAAATGAGTCAAATTGAAGCAGCACACATTGTTGGAGTGTCAGAATGCATAGATAGAAGGCAAATAAGCGTTCCATGGCTTTATTTCGCTTAGTTGCTTACTCTTGAGTAGAACTGCATATTCACTCCAGGAATAAGCACATTTGTCAAATGAGTCAAATTGAAGCAGAACACATTGTTGGAGTGTCAGAATGCGTAGATAGAAGGCAAATAAGCGTTCCATGGCTTTATTTCGCTTAGTTGCTTACTCTTGAGTAGAACTGCATATTCACTCCAGGAATAAGCACCTTTGTAAAATGAGTCAAATTGAAGCAAAACACATTGTTGGAGTGTCAGAATGCATAGATAGAAGGCGAATAAGCGTTCCATGGCTTTATTTCGCTTAGTTGCTTACTCTTGAGTAGAAGTGCATATTCACTCCAGGAATACGCACCTTTGTCAAATGAGTCAAATTGAAGCAAAACACATTGTTGGAGTGTCCGAATGCATAGATAGAAGGCAAATAAGCGTTCCATGGCTTTATTTCGCTTAGTTGCTTACTCTTGAGTAGAACTGCATATTCACTCCAGGAATAAGCACCTTTGTAAAATGAGTCAAATTGAAGCAGAACACATTGTTGGAGTGTCAGAATGCAAAGATAGAAGGCGAATAAGCGTTCCATGGCTTTATTTCGCTTAGTTGCTTACTCTTGAGTAGAAGTGCATATTCACTCCAGGAATAAACACATTTGTCAAATGAGTCAAATTGAAGCAAAACACATTGTTGGAGTGTCAGAATGCATAGATAGAAGGCAAATAAGCGTTCCATGGCTTTATTTCGCTTAGTTGCTTACTCTTGAGTAGAACTGCATATTCACTCCAGGAATACGCACCTTTGTCAAATGAGTCAAATTGAAGCAAAACACATTGTTGGAGTGTCAGAATGCATAGATAGAAGGCAAATAAGCGTTCCATGGCTTTATTTCGCTTAGTTGCTTACTCTTGAGTAGAACTGCATATTCACTCCAGGAATAATCACCTTTGTCAAATGAGTCAAATTGAAGCAAAACACATTGTTGGAGTGTCAGAATGCATAGATAGAAGGCAAATGAGCGTTCCATGGCTTTATTTCGCTTAGTTGCTTACTCTTGAGTAGAACTGCATATTCACTCCAGGAATACGCACCTTTGTCAAATGAGTCAAATTGAAGCAAAACACATTGTTGGAGTGTCAGAATGCATAGATAGAAGGCAAATAAGCGTTCCATGGCTTTATTTCGCTTAGTTGCTTACTCTTGAGTAGAACTGCATATTCACTCCAGGAATAAGCACATTTGTCAAATGAGTCAAATTGAAGCAAAACACATTGTTGGAGTGTCAGAATGCATAGATAGAAGGCAAGTAAGCATTCCATGGCTTTATTTCGCTTAGTTGCTTACTCTTGAGTAGAACTGCATATTCACTCCAGGAATAAGCACATTTGTCAAATGAGTCAAATTGAAGCAGAACACATTGTTGGAGTGTCAGAATGCATAGATAGAAGGCAAATAAGCGTTCCATGGCTTTATTTCGCGTAGTTGCTTACTCTTGAGTAGAACTGCATATTCACTCCAGGAATAAACACATTTGTCAAATGAGTCAAATTGAAGCAAAACACATTGTTGGAGTGTCAGAATGCATAGATAGAAGGCAAATAAGCGTTCCATGGCTTTATTTCGCTTAGTTGCTTACTCTTGAGTAGAACTGCATATTCACTCCAGGAATACGCACCTTTGTCAAATGAGTCAAATTGAAGCAAAACACATTGTTGGAGTGTCAGAATGCATAGATAGAAGGCAAATGAGCGTTCCATGGCTTTATTTCGCTTAGTTGCTAACTCTTGAGTAGAACTGCATATTCACTCCAGGAATACGCACCTTTGTCAAATGAGTCAAATTGAAGCAAAACACATTGTTGGAGTGTCAGAATGCATAGATAGAAGGCAAATAAGCGTTCCATGGCTTTATTTCGCTTAGTTGCTTACTCTTGAGTAGAACTGCATATTCACTCCAGGAATAAACACATTTGTCAAATGAGTCAAATTGAAGCAAAACACATTGTTGGAGTGTCAGAATGCATAGATAGAAGGCAAATAAGCGTTCCATGGCTTTATTTCGCTTAGTTGCTTACTCTTGAGTAGAACTGCATATTCACTCCAGGAATAAACACATTTGTCAAATGAGTCAAATTGAAGCAAAACACATTGTTGGAGTGTCAGAATGCATAGATAGAAGGCAAATGAGCGTTCCATGGCTTTATTTCGCTTAGTTGCTTACTCTTGAGTAGAACTGCATATTCACTCCAGGAATAAGCACATTTGTTAAATGAGTCAAATTGAAGCAGAACACATTGTTGGAGTGTCAGAATGCATAGATAGAAGGCAAATAAGCGTTCCATTGCTTTATTTCGCTTAGTTGCTTACTCTTGAGTAGAACTGCATATTCACTCCAGGAATACGCACCTTTGTCAAATGAGTCAAATTGAAGCAGAACACATTGTTGGAGTGTCAGAATGCATAGATAGAAGGCAAATGAGCGTTCCATGGCTTTATTTCGCTTAGTTGCTTACTCTTGAGTAGAACTGCATATTCACTCCAGGAATACGCACCTTTGTCAAATGAGTCAAATTGAAGCAAAACACATTGTTGGAGTGTCAGAATGCATAGATAGAAGGCAAATAAGCGTTCCATGGCTTTATTTCGCTTAGTTGCTTACTCTTGAGTAGAACTGCATATTCACTCCAGGAATAAGCACATTTGTCAAATGAGTCAAATTGAAGCAAAACACATTGTTGGAGTGTCAGAATGCATAGATAGAAGGCGAATAAGCGTTCCATGGCTTTATTTCGCTTAGTTGCTTACTCTTGAGTAGAACTGCATATTCACTCCAGGAATACGCACCTTTGTCAAATGAGTCAAATTGAAGCAAAACACATTGTTGGAGTGTCAGAATGCATAGATAGAAGGCAAATAAGCGTTCCATGGCTTTATTTCGCTTAGTTGCTTACTCTTGAGTAGAACTGCATATTCACTCCAGGAATACGCACCATTGTCAAATGAGTCAAATTGAAGCAAAACACATTGTTGGAGTGTCAGAATGCATAGATAGAAGGCAAATAAGCGTTCCATGGCTTTATTTCGGTTAGTTGCTTACTCTTGAGTAGAACTGTATATTCACTCCAGGAATAAGCACATTTGTCAAATGAGTCAAATTGAAGCAGAACACATTGTTGGAGTGTCAGAATGCATAGATAGAAGGCAAATAAGCGTTCCATGGCTTTATTTCGCTTAGTTGCTTACTCTTGAGTAGAACTGCATATTCACTCCAGGAATAAGCACATTTGTCAAATGAGTCAAATTGAAGCAGAACACATTGTTGGAGTGTCAGAATGCATAGATAGAAGGCAAATAAGCGTTCCATGGCTTTATTTCGCTTAGTTGCTTACTCTTGAGTAGAACTGCATATTCACTCCAGGAATACGCACCTTTGTCAAATGAGTCAAATTGAAGCAAAACACATTGTTGGAGTGTCAGAATGCATAGATAGAAGGCAAATGAGCGTTCCATGGCTTTATTTCGCTTAGTTGCTTACTCTTGAGTAGAACTGCATATTCACTCCAGGAATAAGCACATTTGTCAAATGAGTCAAATTGAAGCAGAACACATTGTTGGAGTGTCAGAATGCATAGATAGAAGGCAAATAAGCGTTCCATGGCTTTATTTCGCTTAGTTGCTTACTCTTGAGTAGAACTGCATATTCACTCCAGGAATAAACACCTTTGTCAAATGAGTCAAATTGAAGCAGAACACATTGTTGGAGTGTCAGAATGCATAGATAGAAGGCAAATAAGCGTTCCATGGCTTTATTTCGCTTAGTTGCTTACTCTTGAGTAGAACTGCATATTCACTCCAGGAATACGCACCTTTGTCAAATGAGTCAAATTGAAGCAAAACACATTGTTGGAGTGTCAGAATGCATAGATAGAAGGCAAATGAGCGTTCCATGGCTTTATTTCGCTTAGTTGCTTACTCTTGAGTAGAACTGCATATTCACTCCAGGAATAAGCACATTTGTCAAATGAGTCAAATTGAAGCAAAACACATTGTTGGAGTGTCAGAATGCATAGATAGAAGGCAAATAAGCGTTCCATGGCTTTATTTCGCTTAGTTGCTTACTCTTGAGTAGAACTGCATATTCACTCCAGGAATAAACACCTTTGTCAAATGAGTCAAATTGAAGCAAAACACATTGTTGGAGTGTCAGAATGCATAGATAGAAGGCAAATAAGCGTTCCATGGCTTTATTTCGCTTAGTTGCTTACTCTTGAGTAGAACTGCATATTCACTCCAGGAATAAGCACATTTGTCAAATGAGTCAAATTGAAGCAGAACACATTGTTGGAGTGTCAGAATGCGTAGATAGAAGGCAAATAAGCGTTCCATGGCTTTATTTCGCTTAGTTGCTTACTCTTGAGTAGAACTGCATATTCACTCCAGGAATAAGCACCTTTGTAAAATGAGTCAAATTGAAGCAAAACACATTGTTGGAGTGTCAGAATGCATAGATAGAAGGCGAATAAGCGTTCCATGGCTTTATTTCGCTTAGTTGCTTACTCTTGAGTAGAACTGCATATTCACTCCAGGAATACGCACCTTTGTCAAATGAGTCAAATTGAAGCAAAACACATTGTTGGAGTGTCAGAATGCATAGATAGAAGGCAAATAAGCGTTCCATGGCTTTATTTCGCTTAGTTGCTTACTCTTGAGTAGAACTGCATATTCACTCCAGGAATAAGCACATTTGTTAAATGAGTCAAATTGAAGCAGAACACATTGTTGGAGTGTCAGAATGCATAGATAGAAGGCAAATAAGCGTTCCAAGGCTTTATTTCGCTTAGTTGCTTACTCTTGAGTAGAACTGCATATTCACTCCAGGAATAAACACCTTTGTCAAATGAGTCAAATTGAAGCAAAACACATTGTTGGAGTGTCAGAATGCATAGATAGAAGGCAAATAAGCGTTCCATGGCTTTATTTCGCTTAGTTGCTTACTCTTGAGTAGAACTGCATATTCACTCCAGGAATAAGCACATTTGTCAAATGAGTCAAATTGAAGCAGAACACATTGTTGGAGTGTCAGAATGCGTAGATAGAAGGCAAATAAGCGTTCCATGGCTTTATTTCGCTTAGTTGCTTACTCTTGAGTAGAACTGCATATTCACTCCAGGAATAAGCACCTTTGTAAAATGAGTCAAATTGAAGCAAAACACATTGTTGGAGTGTCAGAATGCATAGATAGAAGGCGAATAAGCGTTCCATGGCTTTATTTCGCTTAGTTGCTTACTCTTGAGTAGAACTGCATATTCACTCCAGGAATACGCACCTTTGTCAAATGAGTCAAATTGAAGCAAAACACATTGTTGGAGTGTCAGAATGCATAGATAGAAGGCAAATAAGCGTTCCATGGCTTTATTTCGCTTAGTTGCTTACTCTTGAGTAGAACTGCATATTCACTCCAGGAATAAGCACCTTTGTAAAATGAGTCAAATTGAAGCAAAACACATTGTTGGAGTGTCAGAATGCATAGATAGAAGGCGAATAAGCGTTCCATGGCTTTATTTCGCTTAGTTGCTTACTCTTGAGTAGAAGTGCATATTCACTCCAGGAATACGCACCTTTGTCAAATGAGTCAAATTGAAGCAAAACACATTGTTGGAGTGTCCGAATGCATAGATAGAAGGCAAATAAGCGTTCCATGGCTTTATTTCGCTTAGTTGCTTACTCTTGAGTAGAACTGCATATTCACTCCAGGAATAAGCACCTTTGTAAAATGAGTCAAATTGAAGCAGAACACATTGTTGGAGTGTCAGAATGCATAGATAGAAGGCGAATAAGCGATCCATGGCTTTATTTCGCTTAATTGCTTACTCTTGAGTAGAAGTGCATATTCACTCCAGGAATACGCACCTTTGTCAAATGAGTCAAATTGAAGCAAAACACATTGTTGGAGTGTCAGAATGCATAGATAGAAGGCAAATGAGCGTTCCATGGCTTTATTTCGCTTAGTTGCTTACTCTTGAGTAGAACTGCATATTCACTCCAGGAATAAACACATTTGTCAAATGAGTCAAATTGAAGCAGAACACATTGTTGGAGTGTCAGAATGCATAGATAGAAGGCAAATAAGCGTTCCATGGCTTTATTTCGCTTAGTTGCTTACTCATGAGTAGAACTGCATATTCACTCCAGGAATACGCACCTTTGTCAAATGAGTCAAATTGAAGCAAAACACATTGTTGGAGTGTCAGAATGCATAGATAGAAGGCAAATGAGCGTTCCATGGCTTTATTTCGCTTAGTTGCTTACTCTTGAGTAGAACTGCATATTCATTCCAGGAATAAGCACATTTGTCAAATGAGTCAAATTGAAGCAGAACACATTGTTGGAGTGTCAGAATGCATAGATAGAAGGCAAATAAGCGTTCCACGGCTTTATTTCGCTTAGTTGATTACTCTTGAGTAGAACTGCATATTCACTCCAGGAATACGCACCTTTGTCAAATGAGTCAAATTGAAGCAAAACACATTGTTGGAGTGTCAGAATGCATAGATAGAAGGCAAATAAGCGTTCCATGGCTTGATTTCGCTTAGTTGCTTACTCTTGAGTAGAACTGCATATTCACTCCAGGAATACGCACCTTTGTCAAATGAGTCAAATTGAAGCAAAACACATTGTTGGAGTGTCAGAATGCATAGATAGAAGGCAAATGAGCGTTCCATGGCTTTATTTCGCTTAGTTGCTTACTCTTGAGTAGAACTGCATATTCACTCCAGGAATACGCACCTTTGTCAAATGAGTCACATTGAAGCAAAACACATTGTTGGAGTGTCAGAATGCATAGATAGAAGGCAAATAAGCGTTCCATGGCTTTATTTCGCTTAGTTGCTTACTCTTGAGTAGAACTGCAT
>NW_026801984.1:0-21055 GCF_963506605.1 Zootoca vivipara | reverse complement strand
TTTGGAAGCACATAGACCAAAAAAAATAACCTGAATAAGACCATCTTAAGAGTTCACTCTGGAAATCAAGATGTCCAGAGTTCAAAGATGCTACATAAAAACCTTTCACATCTAGGGATGAGGGAGAAATTTGATTCAGTTTGCATTTGATTCTAATCTGTACTTTCCAAAACAACACATGAGCCAAAACACAGCCATATATTGAAATTCATACTTCTCTGATTTTTGCAATGCAGTTGTACAGTCATGGGATACGTACAAAAATGCATATACTAGGGTAAAGTGTGCATATGAATGCATATATTAGTGAAAATAACATATGCATTTGCATTTTAGTTGGGAGAAATCCTTTTGTAAAAATGTGTATATTCAGTAGGACCAGCGGTCAGGGATGATGGGAATTGTAGTCCAAAAACTGCTGGAGACCAAAATTTGGGGAAACGCTGGTATACAGAAATTAACAAGTAAAACTGGTCAAAATCTGGGTAAATAAAATGAGCCTCTTGCTCATTTATTTGACTTGCTAGCAGAGCCATCTTTCCCATTGATGTTAGTGGTTCGTTGTGCCAGGGCGCTGGCCTCTCAGGGGCGCCCTAGCAAGTGGGGGAGCTGTGGCGGCTTTGCCGGCAGCCTCCCCTTTCCCTGCACGCCCGCCAGCTGCGCCCCGCCAACTATATGGCTGGTGGGCGTGCAGCTTCCTTCCCAAGCATCCGCAGTAGGAGAGCAATCCCCACAAAGGCTTAGGAAGGAAGCTACGTGCAGCTTCCCTCCCAAGCCTCTGCATCTGCTAAAGACGACCCTGCTCCTGTTGTTGTCCTCCTCCTGCTTCCTGGCAAAAGGCGGCACGCAGCCTTCCCATGCTGCCTTCTTGGGCACCCCGACGCTGGAGAACATGTCCGCCAGCATGTTTTCCTGCTTGATCGCCACCACCACGCCAGGGATCAGGGCGGTGGGGGAGGCAGAGGACATTTTCCACCACCCCCTCCCTTGTTTTGGATTTGCGAGGGGGGCACTGGAGGGATCTTTGCACCACAGTGCTGGATATGTGAAATATACTCGGAGTCAAGAGTGAATTTCATGCTCTTTAGTCAGCTCATAGTCATCAAGGAGGAGAAGAGAAGACGAATGGCTCTTTTCCCAAAACCATCTGCTTATATACATTATTTACACAATGGGCCTTGCGTGATTGGCTACTTCAGGGCTACACCTGTGGGCCAATTATATTGTGGATTGACTTCTGCCTGCAGCCTGATTGGCTGCTCCTACAGGCCAATCAGGTAGCAGATTCACTTCTGCCAGCCGCCTGATTGGCTGCTCCAGCAGGCCAATCAGGTTGCGGATTCACTTCCACCTGGAGTTGGATTGGGTAGCTCCCGCTGATTCTGAATCCTATTGTTCTAGGATTCAGCTCAGTACATAACACCCCTCCCCTCTAAGTTCCAGTCCTGCCCGGGAAGTTGCATTCGTAGTCCCCAAGGTCTGCTGGCCGCCTCCGTGTGCGTTGTGGCCTGGGGTGTTCCTTGGTCAGGGGTTCTGGTTCTGGCTCGTGTTCCGAGGCTGCTGGCTGTGCCAGGGCTGTCTGGTCTGGTGCCACTGAACCACTAGGTTGTAGCTCTGGTTCCGGTGTCCTTCCAGCCTCGGGGCGCCCCTCTGTGTCTACTGCTTCTGCTTCCCCTGCCCACCCCTCTCGCTCTACAGGCCTCACTGCCCTGCTGTCCCCTTGGGACCCCTCTGTCCTGCTCTCCTCCCGGGTTCCTCCTGGGAATCGTCGCCGTAGCTGGTCGCAGTGGCGGCGCCAACATTGCCCCCCTTCCGTTAGTACCTCGTACGACACGGGACCGGTCACCTTGGTGACTGTGGCGGGTACCCATGCTGGGCCTGCCCCAAAATTCTTTGCATACACTGGGTCCTGGGCCACAAATGTCCGGGGGTTCCTGCCTTTCCCCACCACTACCTCATCCTGAGCTCTGTCGGGGTGAAGTCGGTCCAGTCTAGTTGCAAGGCGCCGGCCCATTAGTAATTCAGCTGGGCTCCGGCCCGTCGTTGTGCTTGGGGTGCTGTGCTGTGCTAGAAGAAATGCGGCAAGGCGGTATTCCCAGTCCCCTTGTGTCATGCGGCGGAGGCTGTCCTTGGTGGTCCGCACCATGCGCTCCGCTTGGCCATTTGTGGCAGGGTGGAATGGTGCTGAGCGGATGTGGCGGATGGCGTTCTGCGCTGTGAAGGTCTGGAACTCCTCTGACGTGAATGCGGTTCCATTGTCCGAGACGAGGGTGTCAGGGAGCCCGTGGGTCGCAAACAGCTTACGTAGTACCCGGATGGCTGCCGCCGTAGAAGTGGATGGTACCAGTGCGACCTCCAGCCATTTGGTGTAGGAATCCACCACTATGAAGAATGTTTTTCCCTGGAAGGGGCCAGCGAAGTCCACGTGCAAGCGTGACCATGGATGTCGGGCGGACTCCCAGGGCTGGACTGGGGCCCTTGGGGGATCCGGGCGGGATTCTTGGCAGGTCTGGCAGTGTTGGACCCAGGCCTCTATCTCTCTGTCAATCCCCGGCCACCACACATAACTCCTGGCAAGGGCCTTCATCCTCACTACCCCTGGGTGTGTCTCGTGTAGGGCTGTAAGGACCCTTTTGCGGAGGGGCTGGGGAACAACAACCCTGCTTCCCCATAACAGGCACCCCTTGTGGGCCGACAGTTCATGTTTGCGGTTTGTGTAGCCAGCGAATTCTGGCCCGGGGCTGCTGCTGGGCCATCCTCGCCACACCCAGTCCAGGACCCGGGAGATGACCCTATCTTTTGTGGAATGGTGCGCAACTTCTTGTGCCTGAATGGGTCGGTCGGGAAGCAGCTCCAGGGTCATAACCTCTTGCGCAGGCGCTGGGTCGGGGCCTGTTTCTGGTAGTGGTAGCCTGCTGAGGGCGTCTGCGTGGCCCATCGCCTTCCCAGGGCGGTGGATTAGTGCATACTGGTAGCCGGCAAGGAAAATTGACCACCTGAGGACACGTGGAGACAACACTTGGGGGGTCTGCTTCTCAGGGGCAAACAGGCCAAGCAACGGCTTGTGGTCAGTCACTATGGTAAAGGGCCGCCCGTACAAGAAATCATGGAATTTTTTTACGCCCTTCACGATTGCCAGACCCTCCTTGTCAATCTGTGAGTAGTTTCGTTCGGCTGCAGCAAGCGTCTGGGAGAAGTATGCCACCGGCACCTCTCTTCCATCCGGGAGTTGGTGTCCCAGGACAGCGCCGATGCCATAGGGAGAGGCGTCGCATGCCAGCACCACTGGCAGCCTCTCGTCGAAGTGTGCTAAGACCGAGTTCGAGACGAGCAAGTCCTTGACTGCCTGGAATGCGGCCCTTTGTCGCTGGCCCCACACCCAAGGGGCCCTTTTATCTAGGAGTCTGTGTAGGGGCTCCGCTACCGCTGCCTTATGGGGAAGGAAGGCATGGTAAAAGTTCAATAGTCCCAAGAATGACTGAAGTTCGGGCTTGCTCTTGGGCGCTGGGGCCTCACAAATGGCCCGTACCTTGTCACCGGTTGGATGGACCCCTTCTGCGTCCACCTTAAATCCCAGAAAGTCCACCTGCGGCACTCCCAGTAAACACTTTTCCCGCTTCACCTTGAGGCCCGCCGTCTGGAAACGGTGCAGGACGGAGCGGAGGCGGTCCTCAAATTCCTCTGGTGTGGGCCCGGCGATCAGTACATCATCGAAGAAGGGGGTGACGCCAGGAATCCCTTTAAGGAGAGAGTCCATTAGATTCTGGAATATTCCTGGTGCCACGCTAACGCCAAATTGCAGCCGCTTTACTCTGAATGCCCCTCTGTGCGTCACAATCGTCTGAGCCTCTGCTGTGGCTTCGTCCACAGGCAACTGTTGATACGCTTGGGCCAAGTCCAGTTTGCCAAAGATTTTTGACCCAGCCAGGGTGGCGAGGACATGGCTGACCACTGGCACTGGGTATGCATGGGCCGTGAGAGCCTTGTTTATGGTGCATTTGTAGTCTGCACAGATGCGGACCGAACCGTTAGGCTTGACGGGTGTGACAATTGGAGTTTCCCAGGGGGCGTTGGGCACCGGCTCCAGCACTCCTTGCTCCACGAGCCGGTCCAATTCCTCGTCTATGCGGGGTTTCAGGGCGAACGGGACCCGGCGGGCCTTGTGCCTGATGGGTCGTACAGCGGGGTCTAGCTGTAGGGCAATGGGGGGTCCTGTATATCGTCCCAATGCCCCATCGAAAACCCCTGGAAACTCTTTGCATATGGCGTCCACGTCCACTTGTAAGCTAGTGCGGTTCACCCCGGTAACGGCTAGCCCCAGAGGTCCAAACCATGCCAGTCCCAGTAAGCTAACGTAGGGGCCCTTAACTACCAGCAAGTCCAATTGTTGCTTTCGCCCTCGATATTGCACCCTGAAGGTCCCCACCCCCATAGTAGGGACCTTACGTTTCTGGAAGTCCCGGAGGGTGAATGGGGCCGGCCTTAGTTTGGGACCCCCATTAGGGCACAGTTCCCTTAATGTTCGGGCCGAGATTATGGATAGAGTTGAACCCGTGTCCAGCTCCATGCGGCATGGGGCTCCCTCTATCTGTACCTCTATATAAATTTTCTCTGTGCTGGGATGGGGCAACTGGAATACCTGGTAGTCCGTGATCTCCGTCGAGTTGCCTTGGTGCATGGTGCCGTGTGACCTGGGGCTCCTGGGTCGGTCATCTGATGCTTGTCGACGGGTGAGTCGAGCCCGACACACCCGGGCGATGTGTCCTAATTTTCTGCACTGCCTGCACTCTGCGTTGCGGAAACGACAGGTCCTCCTCTCGTGGTTCTCCCCGCAGCTTGCACAGTTCCCTCCTTCTCGTCGAGGCTGCTGTGGTGTGTGTGCTGCTTGAGTGCGCCGCTGTACTCGGTGTACTTCCTCCCTGTCAGATTCGGATTCGTCGGTGAGGTCTTCGTGGTAGACCCTCGGTTGGGATGGCGGGGCCGGTCGTGCCTCTTGCGTTGACCTCTCGGCGGCTTCGGTTGCCAGGGCTTCCTCCAGAGCAATCTGGAACGTGAGGTCTTTTTTGGCGTAGAGGCGTCGTTGCAACATCTCGTCCCTCAGGCCACCGACGAGGCGGTCACGAAGCATGTTCTCCAACTCTGAGAAGTTGCATAGCCGGGCGGCTTGGCGGAGGGAGGTCACAAACCCAGTTATGGTTTCCCCCGGGGCTTGCCGCTTTGCGTAGAAGGCATTTCGGCAAGCCACCACTGAGGGCTGTGGCGAGAAGTGCTCCTTCAGCCGATCCATTATTGTTTTGTAGGAGACGGTAGCGACATCTCTAGGTGCAAGGAGAGCCCGGGCGATTTCAAACGTCTCCTCTCCACAGACGCTGAAGAATGTCGCCCTCTTCATGGCATCGTTGGTGACTTCTTTCGCTTGCAGGAGGAAGTTGAAACGGGCGGCGTACCCTTCCCAGTCTCCTGATGCTGGTTTGAATGGCGAGAAGCTGCTGTCGGTTGCCATTCTGGGTTCCTTGGGTCCTGGAGCTGAAGCCTGGATGCACGGTGCGATGCAGCGGTGCAGCAGGTGGCGGTGCTGCGGTGCAGTGCGTGGTGGCGGTCAGCTCAGCAGGATCCCACCTTCGTCGCCAGTGAAATATACTCGGAGTCAAGAGTGAATTTCATGCTCTTTAGTCAGCTCATAGTCATCAAGGAGGAGAAGAGAAGACGAATGGCTCTTTTCCCAAAACCATCTGCTTATATACATTATTTACACAATGGGCCTTGCGTGATTGGCTACTTCAGGGCTACACCTGTGGGCCAATTATATTGTGGATTGACTTCTGCCTGCAGCCTGATTGGCTGCTCCTACAGGCCAATCAGGTAGCAGATTCACTTCTGCCAGCCGCCTGATTGGCTGCTCCAGCAGGCCAATCAGGTTGCGGATTCACTTCCACCTGGAGTTGGATTGGGTAGCTCCCGCTGATTCTGAATCCTATTGTTCTAGGATTCAGCTCAGTACATAACAATATGCTTAAGACGGCCCTGCCTGCTAGCGTGGCACCTGGTCCTCAGACATTGCAAGACACCCCAATAGACATTAAGTCAAAAGGTTAATCCACCCCCAGACCATGCACTATGTAAACAAACACTGAGTTATTTAGCAGGGAAAGTTTTAAGCTATTGTGATACTGCTGAAGCCATAAAAGGCAGAGTTATAAGATGCCTGTAACAGAGCCAATACTGGCAAGACCTTGTCATCACTTCTGTGTTATGCCACTGTGTGCTGTGATCTTGACATTTCATAATAAGCTAAACAAGTGAAACCTGTTGAGCACATGGTACAAGGCCTTACAAAGGCAACCTGGGGCTAGTGATTCAGTAGGACAGACCTCTCTTTTCTCAAAGTCAACAGCAAACAAAAAAGGATGCTCCAACAGAACGCATCACAATGCCCAACCCTAAAATAATCACCTATGCAGCAAGTCCTTGTTTTCAGCCTCAGGTTGAAAACCTACACACGTTTGCAATTAAGCCCCATTGGATACAGTCAAGAGTTATTTTTTTTAGTAAACATGCATCAGACAGGACTGATAATGAGGTACTGTGAGACCTCTGCCCACACTGCATGTCTATTCTGGGTGCGCTCTCTCAGATTTTACAGGCTCACAGTAGTTATAAAGTGATCAATGAAATACAGACCCAAGGCTATATTAGTGGTGTAAAGACAAGTTTTCATACTTCTCAACTGTACTTTGTATCCTGCTTCTACTTTGTATCCTGTCCTCCACAACATTCACCCATGCACAAAAAAGTTTCGTTCAGACATAATCCTAAGAGGTAGTTTCACTTAGGGATAGCCAATGCTGTTACTTCCAGATGTGGTTAGACTACAATTCTCATCAGTCCTGACTATAAGCCTTGTTGGCTGAGGCTGATGGGAGTTGAGTCCAACAACATCTGTAATGTTGACTATGCAAATGAGCCTCATGAGCTCCCCTCTCCTCTAAGACAACCATAAGCAAATCAGAAGTTTTCGCTTCCATTTTTAACTAACTGCAGTTATTCCTTAAAACCTGGACAAACAGTTATTAGTCTCACCCAGATTGCAGGGAAACAAGCCAGCTTCAAACCCCCAGAACAATGCTATCCCATGTAATAATAATAATAATAATAATAATAATAATAATAATAATAATTCGACACCATCGACCATAACATCCTTCTGGACCGTCTAGAGGGTTTGGGAGCTGGGGGCACTGTCATACAGTGGTTCCGCTCCTTCCTCCTGGGCCGTGTTCAGAAAGTGGTGGTGAGGGAGGAGTGTTCAGACCGCTGGCCTCTCACTTGTGGGGTGCCTCAGGGTTCTGTCCTCTCCCCCATGCTTTTTAACATCTACATGCAGCCGCTGGGAGAGATAATCAGGGGGTTTGGGCTGGGTGTTCACCAGTATGCGGACGATACCAAACTCTACCTCTCTTTCAAATCAGAACCAGTGAAGGTGGTGAAGGTCCTGTGTGAGTGCTTGGAGACGGTTGGAGGTTGGATGGCGGCTAACAGATTGAGGTTGAATCCTGACAAGACAGAAGTACTGTTCTTGGGGGATAGGAGGCGGGCAGGCGTGGAGGACTCCCTGGTCCTGAATGGGGTAACTGTGTCCCTGAAGGACCAGGTGCGCAGCCTGGGAGTCATTTTGGACTCACAGCTGTCCATGGAGGCGCAGGTCAATTCTGTGTCCAGGGCAGCTGTTTATCAGCTCCATCTGGTACGCAGGCTGAGACCCTACCTGCCCGCGGACTGTCTCACCAGAGTAGTGCATGCTCTGGTTATCTCCCGCTTGGACTACTGTAATGCGCTCTACGTGGGGCTACCTTTGAAGGTGACCCGGAAACTGCAATTAATCCAGAATGCGGCAGCTAGACTGGTGACTGGGAGTGGCCGCCGAGACCACATAACACCGGTCCTGAAAGACCTACATTGGCTCCCAGTACGTTTCCGAGCACAATTCAAAGTGTTGATGTTGACCTTTAAAGCCCTAAACGGCCTCGGTCCAGTATACCTGAAGGAGCGTATCCTCCCCCATCGTTCTGCCCGGACACTGAGATCCAGCACCGAGGGCCTTCTGGCGGTTCCCTCTCTACGAGACGCCAAGTTACAGGGAACCAGGCAGAGGGCCTTCTCGGTAGTGGCGCCCACCCTGTGGAATGCCCTCCCACCAGAGGTCAAAGAGAATAACAATTACCAGACCTTTAGAAGGCATCTTAAGGCAGCCCTGTTTAGGGAAGCTTTTAATGTTTGATGGATTTCTGTATTTTAGTATTTTGTTGGAAGCCGCCCAGAGTGGCTGGGGGAACCCGGCCAGATGGGCGGGGTATAAATAAATTATTATTATTATTATTATTATTATTATTATTATTATTATTATTATTACTACTACTTAAGGACTTGCAACAAAACTTGTCCCTCCCACATTGGTCTCTACAGCCACAGCAGGCACTGTAACATTCCAATGGTTTGACTTCATCACCAAAGGCGCGCTCTTCCACTGCCTCCCAAGACAGACAGGTGCCAACCAACAACTTCTTCTAGAGTAGCATTTGCTTTGGTACCAGTGAGTAATTTCCTTCCAATGTCAATATTAGAATCAGAATATGTACTATATGACATTTGTGTCTAGTTTTGAAAACACAAAGCACAGCTCTGTCTCCTGATAAAATCATGCACAGCCCTACTATGTTCCTGACAAGTCCCCATACACAACCGAAAGAAAAACTAAGCACACAACTGCTCACACTTCTCCCTTATTAACCATGCCTTTCCCTTGACTCTTCTCTCTCAGCTGTATCCCTCCATGATTCAAATTTACATCATAAGCTCCTTGGGACAAAGACCCGTCATTGCTCTACTACAGGCATCCCCAAACTTCGGCCCTCCAGATGTTTTGGACTACAATTCCCATCTTCCCCGACCACTGGTCCTGTTAGCTAGGAATCATGGGAGTTGTAGGCCAAAACATCTGGAGGGCTGCAGTTTGGGGATGCCTGCTCTACTACATCTTCCCACAATCCATCTTAGGACCATGGCTCCAACCTCAGCCATTTCCCCCCTCCCTCACCCCCTGTTTACCATTTACCCTAATGCAGAGTTCCAGAGAACACAAAGTCTTGCACAATATTCTGTAACATTTCAGTTGGCCTAATAAAAGATTGCATATTCCAAGAATTTGTTTTTCCAATAAAACATATCAACATTTATAATCCATTATATAATCCATCATATTTCACTTTAAAAAGAGCACAACAACATGCTATAATTATGAAGGAACAATATTGTCCTTCTGAAAACACAAAGTTACTAATTTAATCTAATACTATTTGGATCATTCTAAGTGTAATATTAACTGATGCAAGGCCCTTTCATTGTGTCTGAAAGCTATAATAACTTTGTTGTTGCCAAAATTTGAGGTAGTGCATTAATCTGGTGGTAGCAGCAATCTCCCAAAGTTTCTTCATCCATTCTTTAACGGATGTTCACCGACCTCCATGTCTTAGAAAGCAATGTCCTCACTGCAGTTAACATATAAGAAACTTACTGTTTATGTTCTGATACCACCAAGCTTTCCACATAATTAAATAAAATGAATAGTGGTTGAAGATGAATTCCATAATTTAAGACCTTTTCAACTTGGTTTCTTCCAATATTTTCTGACAATCACATTCCCATCACATAAGGGTAGGCATGTCCAACATTTAGTGGGATAAAAGAATTGCCCTAATGTGGATACTTGAATTTTTCTTATGGTCAAAACAGCTACTTTTGCTTGGCTTGTGTTACTCTGCAAAGTGCCCTGTACAGTAGTACCTTGGGTTACGAACACGATCCGTTCTGGGTCGCAGTTCGTAACCCGAAAAGTTCATAACCCGAACCACCATTTTGCGCATGCGCAAAGTGCTGTTTTTGCACTTTGCGCATGCACAAACCGTGCACGCGCAGAACGTGCGTGCGGCCGAAAATACTTCCAGGTTTGCGCAGTTCGTAACCCGAGTTGTTCGTAACCCGAGGTGTTCGTAACCCGAGGTACAACTGTACACAGATGGTACTGTCCCTGAATAAATCTGGACCTACTCATAGTCGTGGACATGCCTTAGATCTGGTGTTTACCTCTCTGGACGTGGGTGATCTGACACTAAGTTCCAGTGGAACAAAAGAAGTGCCATGGTCAGATCACTTCCTGGTGCAACTATACTTCTCCACAACCCAGTACATACGTTGAGTGTAAACCCACTTGCATAATTAGAAAGGCAGCACCCACAAGTCCAGCCAACTGAGCCCAGAACTCCCGCTGATGCCACAGCTGGGACATCCTGCCATTGGGCAGCCTGCAGCTGTTGGAAAGTCCGCCCCTGACCATTAGGATCCCTGCTCCTGCCACTGCCCAGTCAGCCTGTCAGGGCAGTGGGTTGGGGGAGCCACCTTGGGTCACATCACCAGGGATGTGTGTCTATGCCATGTTGCAACACTGGGTGACTCATGAAGCCATCTCTCCCATCAAACATGGAGCCTGATACTGTAGCCTAGGGCCCCTTCTAACCTGGTGTTGTTATTATTAACAACAATAACAAAGACAACATGAACCCTGAGATCATCCTCTGAGACCCTTCTTCATATGCCTCCCCCATGAGAGGTCCAGAGGATGGTAACACAAGAATAGGCATTTTCTGCAGTAGCTCCATTTCTGAAATGCTATCCCCCCAGAGGCTCACCTGGCACCTTCATTATACACATACCGTTCCTCTTTATCCAGGCCTTTGGCTGATTATACCCAATGCCCTTTTAAAGTGTGTTGGGTGGGGTGGGGTCATTGGGTTGCCTTTTATTTTATTTTTATTTTTATTTTGTATTTTCTACATTGTAATTCTATGTTGTAAGTTGCGCTTAGAGCTACGGATGAAGGGCATATACAAATTCAATAAACAAAGAAACAACCTCTGTATTTAGATTTATCTATAGATTATATATATGAGGGGTGGCCAACACTTGTTCTCAAGATGCTCTTGAGCTTCAACTCCCACCAACTCTGACCATTAGCCATACTTGCTGGGGCTGATGGGAGTTGTACCGGTAGTCCAACAAAACCTGGAGGGCACCATTTTGGCTACCCCTGACATGATTGACAACTTTAAAAGAGGTTATTCTGTTACAGCAGCAGAGTCCATTGGCACTTTGAATTCTAACCTGGCAATGCCTCTGGAAATTACCTACAGCATATGTGGTTTATGATGTAGCAAAAAACAACACCCCACCCCCAAAAGCTGAAAAAGGGGAAATGCCTATCACTTAGCAAACATTAGAACTGCAATGTCAGCAGCCAGTAACAATTCTTTAGCTTTTGGCATCCTGCAATGCCATTTTTGCACAAGCTCCTCAAAGCTGCACCAGCGCACTGGTTGGCACAACCCAATATCCTGAGCACTTATTTGTTGGCACATGCCTCAAGACCCAGAAGGATGGGGGGAAATGAAATGGTTCCAGGCCACAACAGTATTTGCGCTACTGTTGGCAGCTGCTGAAATATGGGTACTAATTTTGCCAGTGTCAACAAGGCCCTAAAGGATCGTGAATATTAGATGCTATGTTTCATTGGAACTAATGGAATTAGATCACAGCCACTTTTCATCACGTTGCAGTCTGATGGCAAGACCCATCTTCTGTGTACAGTTTTTAAAGCCAACTCCGCTAGCCTAGGGGTTCAATCCACCAGGAACTTCTCCTACGCAAGCCCCGCCAGCGGAAGTGGGAATTCAAAAGCACAGCTTATGCCCCAGACACAAAGCTGCCAAGTACTTCATTAGCTCCTTGTACGTTGAATTTTCAGTTTATATTTAAAAAAAGCTTCCGTAGTTCTGTATGACATTAAAGCTCTCAGAAGCATCAATTGCAAAAATTAACACAGGAAGGATGAATGCCAGCTCATATACAAAATTAACAACTTTTCAAATCTATTTTGTTAGTATAAAAAGGCAGTTTATGCCTTCCTTTGTAGAACACTTAAATATCTGCTTTTTAGTTTAAAAAAATTATTAAAGGTCTAATGTTTTACCTCAGTACTGACCTGTTTATAATAAAATAATAGTATTAATGGTTTCTTTGACTAATAAAATTACAGACAGACATTTTTTTAAAAAAAAACTTTCTACTCCTGTCAGCAGGTTAAATGTTATACAGTACTGTAGATCTGGATATCATCACATTGTAATACAACTTTCTGTGGTGCAATAGGTACATAACTTGCTCTTGCTCTTGTTTAATGTATTATAACTTTCACTTTCTCTTATCCCATCATAAACAACAGACCCTACTTGTTCTGTCCTTCATTTTTAATCATTTCTGATATATAACCTGTGCTTCTTTTGTGACAGTACTCACTGGAACGGAGTACCAACGCCCCTTTTTTTTGCTGCCCATGGCAGCCATTTTGTGATGACACCTGCGGCACTTTTATCAAGAGTACCGGCAGCTCATTTATTATTATTATTATTTACCAAAACAAGCCCTGTATATAACACAAATTGTATCCATTGGTACTGTGTATTCCCCATCTCCCCTCCCCTCTGCACCACTATTTTACATCCCACACAGATTCTCACAAAAGCTAATGCTCTGCATTTATTTTATGTTTTCAGTGCCATCAATTCCAACGATGCCACTGAATTAGGACACAGCCCCTTCTGAGCACAAGATGTTGGCCAACAATATATCAATAGAACATGAGATGGAGAAGGCCAAGTCACTGGTAGAAAAGAAAAGGCCGATATCTGGTTGGTGACAACAATTTGAGCTTATGGCGACCTTCACGGCCACCCAGTGCTCCCAGTGCTGACTGGTCCCAAAAAGGGCCCAGGTGCAAGATCCTGAATCTCTAGCTTGGGCAGCACTGCTTGGAAAGAATCCTACCTGAGGACTTTGGAAATCATGTTCAATAAGAGCGGACAGTAGTGAGCCTGACAGCCCAACTATCTGATCTGGTCTAAGGTAGCATGTGTTCAGTTTTATTGTTCCTATTTCTCTCCATGTATGATCCTGCCAGTCTTCACAGAACAGCATCAACAAAATTCTTCTCATTAGCTTTCCAGAGCTCCCCTTCAGACTTTGTGGTAAGATACAGCACACTTGCTCAGCCAGTACAACTCATGATCATCCTTTGGCTCCATGCAGCGTCCTTTGACTCTTTACATATGCAGCTGCCTTGAAGTGCCTTCTGAGGCTTGTAGGGCTGCATCCAATCGTCTCATGGATGAAGGCAACTCAGACTCCTTATCTCAAAACATGTTGGGCCAACCAACCAACCAACCAACCTTTGTGTACGTGAGGTCTCCTCTTTTCATGCCTGCATTTGGTGCCCCCCTCATCTTTCCATCTTTATGAATTATGTAGGCTGACATGCATGACTATTCTTAAATGTCACCCTGAGTTAGGAATGAAACTGAGGGTTGAAAGGGGGGGATGTGTCCAAGCCAGGCTAAGGTTTTGGGCAGCAGAGCCAAAAATCCTCTGACTGAAGCCAGAGAAGCTATCCTTTTGTCCCGGAGGAAGACAAGGCCACCATTAGGCAGAGTGGAGCAGCCACCTCAGGCAGCTAATTTTGGGTGCCATGAAAGGGAAGTGAAGAGTTAGTGAAATTTATTGCTGTTGTATTCTTCCTCCAAGTGAGGAAGAAAGGGATTTGCAGGATGGCCAAGGAACCAAGTTAACTTGACCAGCCTTAGGTACTACAAACTAGCAGGTGCCATTTGCTGTCCTGCCTCAGGAAAGAAAACATATCGGGCCTTCTCAGCTGGGGGGAAATGGAGGCCTAACTCCAGGTTTTCGTACCTGACCTAACTAATACAGAGAATCCATACTAATTGTCAGTTGCAGGTGCCAGTGCTCTGATCCCTTCACCTCAGATGGACTCTACTGCTTCTTCCTCGGTATAGAAACGACTATTTTTTTAATAAAAAAAAACCCAGAGCAAAGGAGAACCATCCTATAATATATTCCCGTGGCTTCACAGGTGGGCATAAACCTACCTGTGCAACTTATGTAGCAATTACACCGGACATAACTTCACGCTTTGAGAACTTCAAGATATTCTGGATAGCTAAGCAAACATGCACCTTGATATGATTAAAAATGTGGAATTCCTCATTCTTTATGATAGTCTCTGCATATAAAACGCATGAACAGAAGCAAGGCTCTAGAAATATAATGTGCCAGTCATTCTGCGAGTGTGAATGTAGCCATAGATTTGAGGTAGCCAACAGCGTCCTGCAGATGTTTTGGACTACAACCTCCATCATTCCTGACCATTGCTGCAGATGATGGGAGGTGTAGTCCAAAACACTGGAGGGCGCCACGTTGGCTACCCCTGCCACAGAATGTTCCATGGTGGCTGGAATGCCTGGGAAATGTACCTTTCCAAACCTTACCTCCACCCTCCCAGCTGATTACTATACCATGTAAGAGTATTGCAAACAGCAAAGGAGCGCATCTGTTAACAGCGGCCATTCGCAGAGAGCAGTACTATCATCCAAAGTGTTATGCCATATTAACATCCTATGTGAGCTTACCACACCAGCACAAAACTACAGGTTGTGACAATGCAAGTACACCCCAGCTTTCATGGTTTCTTTAAATGAAAATGCAGGATCTCTTAGGATCAATCTGTCAAACTAAGAAACAAATTGTAGCCAGATGTATCCTCTCCTAACAGCATCTTATTTATCCTTCTTAACTAGATTCTAGTACCTTTGACCAGAAATTTGCACAATGCATTGTTTTACAAGAGCATGATTTTCTGGGCGCTGCAGATAGCCATTTAACGACCACAGTTACCATAATAAAACATTTAAAGAACACAGAGGCCAATATTTTTCAAAACCACAAGGAACTTACCGAGCCATATAGTTCTCCTTTCTCATTCATTCCCAGATAAAGTCCACTGTCGACCCCTCGAATGCTGACCAGGCCCACTGCTATACTGATAAATTCCAGGATACCTGCAAAACACAACACACACAAAATGTCCATACCATTTCCATTCACAAATGTAGCACTTGGAGTCAACTTTGAAATTGACTCAGTGAAATTGACAAAGATGGCAGGTGTTTTCCACCAGAAAGAAAAATGCCCAACAGATGAGTAATTATTAGAGATACAGACATCCGCAGCATATAAAAGGCAACCGTGCTGAGCTTTCTCCCGAAATTATGCAATGCAGACGGCAGAGGAGTGCCAAGTGAAAAGCTCAGCCTTTCAAAGAGGGCTACTTGTTCAAAGAGATTTTTCTTAAGTCCTTCCAATCAAAGTACCTTACCAGACCCAATGTTCCAGCAATCCTCTGGCGTGCTGGGGCATGCAGAAAGGTTTGCAAAGCTATTTACAGGCCGCTCGTTGTTTTTTAAAAGGTATTTATGTGATCGGCTGCGAAAGATTGTTCAGACTGGACGCGGAGCTTACAAAACACAACTTCAGGTCTAAAATCGGGCGAGAGGAACCTTTCTTCAGTCTAAGGGGCACATTCCTTACCAGGCCACCAGGTTCCTAAATAAGTGTTACACACACACACACGTGTGGAAACCTGCATTATGTTCAGGAACTGTAATTAAACTGTGTTAAGTACAACCAGTGCCAGCTATAGGGGGATTGAACAATCCTCAATGTCCCCTCACTGCCACTGATGCCAACTGCTGCTGCTCTGCCTCACTTTTGCTTGCCCCATCTGCAGTATACATTTAAAGCAGTCTCACACCATGGCTTCCCTCCCCAAAGAATCCTGGGAACTGTAGTTTGTACTGAGAATTGTTAGGAGACCCTTATTCACTTCACAGAACTAAAATTCCCAGAGTTCCCTGGGAAGAGGGGTTTGACTGTCAAGCCGCTCTGATAACTGTCGCTGTGAGGTAGTTGTGAGGTAACGGTAGCTGTGAATAGGCATTTCCTAGCAACTCTCAGCAGGTGTCCAACCAAGCTGACCCTTGAAGCCAGCCCTCCCCCAGACTAGGAGAAATCCTCCTGCAGGCCTTGCCAGAGAACTGTAGAAAACTTCCTTAATAACTTAATAAACCTACTACGTCACCACAACTGGCGCAGAGCCTTCATTTAGTGATTAAGGTTTGACTGACAATAAAGGTACAAGCTATACCTTTAAAGTACACTCGAAACACGTTTCTCCCTCTCAGAGAATTCTGGGCACTGTAATTGCTGGGAATGGTATCTGTGAGGGGTAAACTACAGTGCCCAGAATTCTTTGAGGGGAAGAATGTGCTTTAAAGGTGCACCATGTACAGAAGCTCAAGTCCCAATGTTCCTTCCGCCCTTTTGCTTCAGGAAAAGCCACCCCAGAACGAGTCGATCTGGAGAAGCAGTAGGTAGGAATAGAGGATTTGATCCATGGTTGTGCTTCAAATTGCACCCACCACGCACTCACTAGCAACCCAATCTTGCAAGATGTCCGATTCCTCGTTGATTTATGTGTGCGAGAAGGGAAACATGGGGAGGGAAGCAGCAGATGGGACAATTTGGAATAGGGGAACAATGGGCAGCAAATGCATAAGCATCACCTCCCTCCCTCCCTCCCTGCTTCTTCCTCAGATTACGTACCAACAAAAGTGCCTTTTCCTAGAATAAAACAGGCCATTAGGATTTGGCTGATTGTCTAGTTGGGCTTTATATCAGTATCTTGGTATCAGTATCTCCCATTTACCTATAAATAATGAAGACTACCCACTCCCCACCCCAAATAAACTAGATACCTACAGTCCAAAGTTTGTCTGGAACCAATATTTGCCACCCAGTTCTCAAATTCCCAAACCCTTATCTCCCTCACGTCCCACAATAGCCAGATCTGGCCCAAGTCTTCTCTGAGCATTCCCCCCAACTCCTCTGTTGCTAAATTAACCTATCACAGTCTCCTTGAAGTCACTGCCCACCTCCCTTTCTCCATATTTCCCCTTCTTCCTCCTTCACTGCTTAATTCAACTCCTTCATGGACAGCCAACTGACCCCGCTTAGCCCACTGTGTTCCCAGTGCTGCCCCCTGCAGCAAACAGCCTCTCCAGTCCTTCCGCAAGACTCTTGGCAACCTTTCCTATATACCTGAAGGAGCGTCTCCACCCCCATTGTTCAGCCCGGACACTGAGGTCCAGCGCCTAGGGCCTTCTGGCGGTTCCCTCACTGCGAGAAGTGAGGTTACAGGGAACCAGGCAGAGGGGCCTTCTCGGTAGTGGCGCCCGCCCTGTGGAACGCCCTTCCATCAGAGGTCAAGGAGATAAACAACTACCTGACATTTAGAAAACACCTAAAGGCAGCCCTGTTTAGGGAAGTTTTTAATCTGTGATATTTTAATTTATTTTGGTATTTGTTGGAAGCTGCCCAGAGTGGCGGGGGAAACCCAGCCAGATGGGCGGGGTATAAATAAATAAATAAATAAATAATTCCCCTTCCTACCAAACCAATTGTCAACTTGCTTCATAGCAATTGATCTGGTTTTGCATATTACGCCATTAACCTTTCCCTCCTAATAGTTCGTGTTTGTCCACATCTCCACTGAACAGATTGTCTATATTACACAATTCCTTTCCCCTCCTAATAGCTAGGATTTGTCCAAATCAGCAGTTACAAGGATGTTGTTGTTATTTATTAGTCACTTTATTCATGGAAATAGCTCAAAGCAGCTTACAGGTGTTGTCATAATTATATCATGTCAGTCTTTGTGTTCATGGCCTGTTTGTGAGCTTCTCATAGGCCTCCTCTGTGCAAAACAGGATTCTGGATCCAGCAGGACCATTCTTATGTTCTTATGAAAGGATTTTGCAGAATGGCAACCAACAACAACCAGGTTTTACTGTGTCATATCAGAGAGAGAGAGAGAGAGAGAGAGAGAGAGAGAGAGAGAGAGATGACACAGCAAAACCTGGTTGTATATAGATTGTCAACATTGCTAAGGAGTGTGTCTTGCCAAACAAATCTCTAAAAAAAATACACTATTCTTCCAAGTGTAATCAAAGGTCAAGATATCTCACATGCATTGTTAGAAACTCACATATATAAGCTAGGTGCCAAATGGCTCCTTAAACCAAGGTTACAGTTCCCAAAAATGGAATGTCTCGTTGCAGTTTTGGGGTCAGGTGGCTCAAAAGACTTTTTGGTTCCTGAAATTCATTCCAATTGTGCAGATAAAATATCACGGATAGAATTCTACAGGATGTGTTGCTAGTGTGTGAAAACATGCAAGATCCAAGGTTCCCCAGGCATCCACTTCCAGGTGGCGGAGACATCAGATGCCAACCCAGCACCTGGAAAACTTCACCTGGTCACAAGTGGTCAATAGCCAGGTGCAAAATGCACCTGGCACCTGGCGAATTCCAAATGCTATTCAAATGGTATGGCAAACGTGGGGAACCTGTGACTCTCCAGATGTTGGACTCCAACTCACGTAATCCCCAACCACTGTCCATGCTGACTTTGGCTGATGAAAGTTAAGAGCCCCAAATACCCAGAAGTCCAGCAGTTTCTTTCTGCTGCTCTATCCTTACCTTCAGGAATGAACATAGGAACTTGCTTTATATTGAGTCAAGATCATTGGTCCATCTAACTTAGTAACATCAAACTGACTGGAACCTTGGACAGCTGCTGCCTGACTGGGGACACTCCCAGCCCTAAAGATACCAAGGATTGAACCTGCAATTTTTCTGCACTCAAAGCAGATGCTGTCACCGAGCTACAGCCCTCCCCTATAGGTAGAGGAGGAACTCAGAAGTTGGAGGGAAAGAATGGGATAGAGAAAATGGCTGTTTCTCCAATGCCAGTTTTTGTTCAGGCCATAGTCCTACCAGGAATATCTGTGAACCAGTGAATGTGGCCTCTTTACCATCCTCCTTTAAACCCTCATCCAACAACGTTACCCAGACAATTCTTGCACATCACATTACATTTATGTTTGTTTGTGTAGAATAGTGGGTAAGAAGGATGAAGACACAGCTCTTAAAACAACCAGCTCTTTATTCTAGCGCTCAGTCCAGACTGAACAGCAGCTTAGCCGACTGGCTTATATAGTACTCAGTAACTTGCAACAGTAACAAACTTCCCCTAGCTACCCAATCTGTGAACAGCACTCTCAATCCTTCATTTGCATGTTGTGGACCTGAGTGAGAACTGCAGCCACAGTGGGCAGGGTAAGAACTGCAGCCACGTTGGCCAGAAGGAGTACTGCAGTTAACTTAATACATAACACCCATTGTGGACCTGAGTGAGAACTGCAGCCACAGTGGGCAGGGTAAGAACTGCAGCCACATTGGCCAGAAGGAGTACTGCAGTTAACTTAATACATAACAGTTTGTTTGTTTGTTTGTTTGTTTGTTTGTTTGTTTGTTATTAAATGTTTAAAGCTCAACTAAAACTTGACAGGCTATTGTACAAAGGACCGAGGCCACCAGGTCAAAATCTATTTTAAAAACAAGGCAAGAGATGAGTTAGAGAAGAGCAGAGAAAGAGTGTGGTTGTAAAAATGGAATGCCAAAGGAGAAAGATGGAATGGTAACAGGCAGAAATCTGAAGTGAGAAAGGGTATTCCAATGAAAGCAAATGTTTGAGGAAGACAAACATGCGGGGAAAGTGACCAACAGAAAAGCTGTTACACAGATTATGGAGCGATTCATTTTACATCTTTCACAAAGGAGCAATAGCAATAGTAGCCTCAGCAGCATAGATCTGTCAACAACAGGTAGAAGCCAAGAGATAAAGTTTTGTAACCAAGATTGCAAAGATGAGTACTGCTGTACCTTTCTCTAAGGCAGTGGTTCCCAAACTTTTTAATATGGTGGCCCGCAAGTCAAAAATTCACTGATTTATTGCAACAAGTGTCAAGACAGCATTATAACAAGCCAACTAAACAAAACATTGTAAGAGATATTCATCATACCAGTTAAGGATTGCAAGCAATAATTACTTTGAGTATATTTATAAAGTCCAAAGCCCGCTTGCACAAGCTTTGTGACCCACTTGCTAGTCTTAGAGAACACTATTAATTATTGCTGTATATTTTACTCATCACTGCATTGATAACTCCAGCTTAGTAAAAGGCAATCTGTCAATTTTAAATTGTTTGCATTCTTAGTACGTAATAAAACAAAACAAAAATCAGCATTCTTCTGCTAGGTGCAATACTTCTAGTACAATATCTGATACAAACAGCCCACTGGAAAGTTTTCACCATGTTCAGAGCTACATAATCGAGGCTCCAAATCTTGTTAATGAGGCGTCTTCTGTAAAACTTTCACCAAACTATCAAGTTACCCCTGTGTACATATAATCACCAAGCAATTTTAAGAGAGGTCAATTCTTAGGTTATGTGCCTATTGTCCAATATTGTAGGCTCTGGGTTTATAAACCTGGTATCTTTCATTCTGGTGTAAAAGTAAATTGGGAGTGAAATTGCTACTCCAATTTCAGATGGCCGGGTCACACACTGCTGACCACCTGAAAATAAAACACTGCTATCCCTGTAGCTGATTTTTTTCAAGTCAGTTGTGTCTCTGTTCTTGAGAAGTCTGTGAAACCCACAAACAACAGAGTTTACATATTGCAATAGGAAATGCTTCAGTTTTATTACAGTGGTACCTCGGTTTACAAACACAATTTGTTCCGGAAGTCTGTACTTAACCTGAAGCGTACTTAACCTGAAGCGAACTTTCCTAACAAGCTATCAACTAGCCAACTGGCCAACCCACTGCACTTTGCAGGATTTCATTCATTTCCCCTAATTGCTTTAAACCCCAAACTAGTACGCACTGCTGAATATGACCCTGATACCGCTGGTTACAGCTCCAGGGTAATATTGTTATAGGATTGGCAGGGCTGGTTTGGATGTCGTCTTTGGAGCCACTCCCAGCCTGTGGCTCTATATCTGGAAGATGGCATTCTGTAGACAGAGAGACTGCTCAAGGCAGTCAAACAAGCCATCAAACAAGCCACTTTGGCAATAGCTCTAGCCATGTCTGCTAAGCAGCTCTTTGCAGGCCCAAAGGATAAAGGTTGC